>NW_011888808.1:6526210-6534362 GCF_000151845.1 Pteropus vampyrus | reverse complement strand
TCTTTAAGTAGTTACTTGATTATATAAGACATAATTTTGGTGTCTATTCATAAAATTTGATCTTTACATATTGTTATATATACCTAACTTAGCTGACAGACTTGTGTCTCCAATTGATATAAAAAAACACAATAATGTGTTGGAAAGATCACTGACCAAAGAATCAAACTAGATAAAAATGACTTTTGCCAAAACCACAAAATAATTGGATAATCAGAAATGGTTTTCTTTACCTCTTCAAACCTCATGTATTTCATCTGGAAAAGATTTTAAGTTATACGACCATATCCCACAGTTGTTATTTTGAAGATAAATAGGATAAGGTATGTAAAAGTACTTAGTTGACAAATAGTGTCATAAAGTACTAAAATTAATCATATTCATTTGTCTCATACATACATTTTACCTGAGAAATTTTTCCTGAAAAATGGCATTGGAATTATTAAAATACTTTATCTGTATTTAAACTATAGGGATAAGAAATAATGATATTATTTAATTTTGGATGTCTATTTTATATGCTGAACATCCTATTTAATTAAAATTATGCTCAATTTCTCTTGATTTACAAATAGCCAGCAGACATTTTTCTCAAATGCAACTGAAATATAATTAAGGAAACAAGGGAATAATAACAAAACAATTTTCGGTTTTTAAAGTTAACAAGATTCAAGTGAATTCCCTGATTACAAAATCAAAGTTAAACCAAATTTAAAATATTGTATTTTATAATGCATCTGATGGTATTTATTTATCAACAAAAAAATGGGATTAAAATGCAGAGCGTTTAAGGCTGATAGAGATAATTAAGCATAGAAAATTTAGTAATCAGCTTGTTGCTATTGAGTGAATAAAGAATATGAAGAATTTTTAATAAACCCCATGGGATAAGAGCTTGCTAACTTTAAAACCAAATGCAACAGAAAATCTTTCCGAATGTTCATTTTTGTGTAAGAACAGGAATATATAGGTGTTAAATTGGCCACAGGAGAGTTGCACTACTTTTTCCCAGATGTGAAGAATTATGCCAAGAATTATGAGGAAAATAAAAATGATATTTAATAAAAGGGCTTCAAAGCTCAAACATAAGTTATACCAATCATGTGACATTTATACTTAATCCCATATTATGCACATTTTTATGACCATTACTCTTACTTCACTGAAGATTATATTTCATTTCTTAGAAAAAGAAAACACCCAGAATTCTTTCAAAAGACATCTCCTAGTTCAACTCTTTCTATATATTTATTAATATGTTTATCCAATAGAAGATTAAATCAATGTTTTATGTGATCCAGGCTCAAATTGGGAATCATCCATTTTATGCATGAATCAATTAACCAATTAATTTTACAAAAATGTATTAAGTACCTACTTTGTGTCAATAACTGTTTTATGTAGGACAGAGTGATTTACAAACTATTTCACCACCATACAAGTTATATTATAACAAGAGGAAAGAGTCAATAAACATATTGACTAAATGAAAGGGATAATTAAAATCGTAAATAATATGAAAGAAATACATATATGGTATGAAAGAAACCAATAGAGACTAAGTGGGGAGAGCTATTTTTGAAAAAGTTGTTACAGAAGATGTCTCAAGAAAACAGATTATACAGATACTGAAAATAATGAGAAAAAGATGGCTATGGATGATCCAGGTAAGACTGTTCCAGGTCACACTATTAGTAATGACAAAGACTCTGAACTGGGCAAACACTTAAAACACGTGACAGAGGCATCCAGGTGGTCACATATACAACAATTTTACCCAGCAGCAGTACAATAACTATCACGAGCATTGTCATCAGTCAAACAGAGTTCAAATCCTAGATGCCTTCCACCTTTCCCACAGATGCCTACCATCCTATGATATTAGCAAGTGACTTCAACAAGCGAAGCCTCATTTTACCCCTCTGGCTAATATGGTCATACCTTCTTTGCAATATTGCTGTAATGAGAGTTAAAGAAACGGTATTTGAAAAAAGACTCAGCAAAGTGCCTAGAATGCGGAGAGCAAATTAGAATAAATGTTGGTTGCCAGCATCATAGAAGTTAGTAGGCTATTCTGGAGTAGTGAAGCCCAAATGCAATAGAATACCTAGATTTTTTCTTAATTCTTCTGTCTCTCCTTATATAAACTTAAACAGTCATTAACCTCTCTGTGCCTCAATTGCCTCATAAGAATATAAGGAATTATAAAAGACTCTAAAGGTTGTCATAAATATGTAAATTAAATGATATAAATCAGTATGACAGTGAATCACTTTGCTTCCTATTACTAATTATGCTGAAATGTTGTTAGTAGTAACATTATAAAAATTACTTCTTTATTTTTACCAAGAATAACAAAAATCTGATTATTTAAATTTTAAATAGATCTTCCTTTCCCTGATATAAATGATACCCAATAAATAGCTTAATCATCCACTCAGTTCAAAAACTAATACCTAAGAATTATATTTTGTTTCTTATTTTTTTTTACCCTCTATAACCAATGCATGAGAAAGTAGTATTTACTCTTCTCAATATGTGAATATGTGGATATTATCTATGCCTTAGATCTATCCCTGAGAAGTAAAACCTGAGGTGAGGATTTATGCGCAAGTGAATGTTTAACAAATTGCTTCCAGGTCCATAAATGAGGTAGAACATAGAAAAGCAGGACAGAAAGAAGAGTCTAACGAGGGTGTGACATCAGTCAAGTTCTAGCCCCAGCAGGATTCTGCAGGAAAGCTCTGGGATGTGGGTTTTCATATCTATGCACCTGTCAGACAATGGTTCAGGGATTTTCTGGGAGATGATTTTGAAGTTGCAGGCACTTTAGGCTCCTGCTCATGTGGGCAAAGTGACCCCGGGTGCCAAGGGAAGTCCTCCAAAGAGAGTTGCAGGTGCAGGCCATTAGAAGAAGTAAAAGCATACAAAACTTGTAGTATATGGTATGCATGCGTGTGTGGCCATATGAAAAAAATTGAAGAAATCTTGAGCAGAGTATCACTGTCTGCTTTAAATCACTTCTCTAGATGCCATTGTCTTCTCTTTCTGGAGTACAGCAATTGAGTCTAACTTACCTTCCCCTTAGCCAAATCCTTTTATACCCACTAACCTATTTTCAGCTCTGTGGCCAACTGATCTTTTATAAACATGCCATGTTAAAATCTTCCAACTGCTTTCCTTGCACTGAAAACAAATGCAAATTTTTACTCTAGATTTAATGCCTATGGGGTGCTAGCCTCTGCCTAAGTCTCTGGCTCCATCTAATATAATTAGACTTTTCTGCTTTAAAGGCTTACATTCCACTCAAAGTGGGCATGATAGTTAGAAAAGACCTCAGAAAATCAAGAATGCTTTCCAATTTCTCTGGCGAGGGTGATCAGCAAGGACAATGGCCAAAAGAAATTTCCTAATGAGAATAAATTAGGGTAATCAGTGCGGTCAACTAAGGAATTTGTTGTATTTTATCAAAATGGGATTTCAGCCGTTCTCGAGATTCTCTGGCTGCTCATTTTCCACTGCACCATCACTAATCAACAAAATGTAGGACATTGTTCTGAGCTAGTGACCACTAGATGGTACTTTTCCATTGCACTTTTTCTAAGCATTCTTTGGCATTGTAGTTTTTATTTATATTTACATCAGCGTTTTATATTGCTTGTGGTTAAGTTTAGCAATTTTCCATAGTTTATAAGATTATAAATAGCCACATAGTCCTGATAAAAGAGAATTACCATCACTCAAGATTTCAAAGTCAAAAAGTGATGTGACTGATTTCTCTCATTCTGGAGTATATAAATTTGTGGCCACGCATATGTACTTTGTTAAGTAACTGCATTTTAAAAATAACAGGCATGGAAATTATGGTACATATGTGCCGGGCAGAGCTAATAGCTCTGGATCATAGCAAGGATCTATAATATTATCTGTCAGTCACCATTCTCTACTCTGCTATATTGGAGATATATACATATATAAGGCTACAGTGGTAGCAACCATGTTTGATGATGATAATGATGTTGATAATGAAAATGAAAACATGAACATGTTGAGAATATGTGTGCTAGCACTGTGCTAACTTCTTTACATATCTTATCTAAAATATACTGTTTAAGGCTGTGAGTCTACAACTAATTCTGACACTTACTGCCTATAAGATCTTTATCAAATTACTTAAACTCTTCACATCTCACTATTTTCTTAAGTATATGCTGTTATAAAAATAAAATAAATCTTCATACTACAAATGATGATTACTTTGTATTGATTAAAGTTGAAAATTAACAATACTCAGAAAGTCAGGTAGTAATTATTGTCTTTTGATAGAAAGAGTAGTTGAGATCTAATGATATGAGTAAATATCCCAATGTTGCACAGGTAATAAGGGATAAAGCCAAGCTAGAAGCTGATATTTGACTTTCATGCCTTGATAACTATAGTTGAATGTATAGATGTATGGGCATCTGGCCTAAACCAGGTAAATCAAAATTCATTTCCAGGATTTTTCAAACTCACATTAGAAAAGACTATCAGTTGCTTTCTGGATTGGAACATGTTAAATCTGAACTCCATGTATCCCTATATTCCATTAGATTGAGGATGCTTAGTTCAAACCAAGAGAGATTAGAGAGAGAAGCAGAGACAGAGAATAGTACTTAGGTATTCAAGTCCCTAGTCAGCTTTTAATTCTAGTCAGCTTTTAACATCCTATGTAGTTTTTGTGCTATATATGTCTTCCTACTTATCTATAAGATATATAAGTTTTTGATGATAGTTCACTGATGTAACATGGAAAAATAATGTATAAATAATATATTATATATAAAATTTAAGTAACATTTACAAAAGTTTTGCAGTTTGTAGGTTATTTAAAAGTGAAACACACCTAATACACCATTTTCTCCCCCTACTTCTCAGGGGAAATAGACGGTACATTGAATTTGATATCCTGCCGAAGCCGCAGATAATGAGGATTTACCATTGCCTACCACTATTCATCTGGACCTATGTGTTTCATACAGTTGATGCTATCCCATTACAAGAAAAAGCTAGCAGTGATTTACCAAGCAAAAGGATAGTGGGTCTGACAAAAGATGATGGTAAAATGCTACATCGCACCAAGCGTGGCTGGATGTGGAATCAGTTCTTCTTGTTGGAAGAGTACACAGGTACAGACACACAATATGTAGGCAAGGTAAGAATTTTTATGTGATAATGTAGAAGCTGAAAGTGATAGCAATATATTTATTTTTAAAGCAACTGTTCATGTCACTGATGGTTATTCAAAAATATTTGACTAATTATGATGTGCAAAAGGCATGATATTGCAAATTATTTCTGTAGGGTAAGGTAAGGAATGTGATTTATTCAGGTAGCTAAATGTAGGTTAGTATTCATATTAAGCTTCAAAATAAAATAAATTACATGTGGACTTGATTCAATATTAATCAGCTAGATATAACTTAATGGTATGTGTGTACATTTAAAAGATTAAAAAACTTTCTTTGAAATTTAATTTAAAGTTATGGGTAAATAATTAGTGTGTGATAGGAGGCAAAAGAAAATGCAATTGAAATATACCAAAATTTACTAAAATATATTAGTCTCTACTGATGCATAATTTATCATAATTAAGAATAGTATGATGTATATGAGAAATAAACACAAATACTTTTAGATGCTTCTGTTTCTTAATTTCAGTTAAACTGAACTATTTACTGCCTATAATGTAGAGCAAAGGGTTTGAGGCAGAAGGACGAAGAAGAGAAAAAACAAGCAGAAAAAAGAAACTACCTTTAGGAAGATTTAATATTATCCTAGTAGCAACAACACCAACAGTTGCTCATTAGCAGTCGGGAGCAAATGGCATTAGAGAATATATAACTCCCTTCTTGTATTCAATTTTGAGCAAACAGGTTCATTACCTCTCTCCTTCTCTTTTCTGTGTCTCAATTATATGACATGATCTTTCTGATGTGAAGAATTTTCTATTTATTTATCTTCCCCTTAATAATCTTATTTATACTATTCTATACACAAGACAATTCCTTTGTTCACTGTTGATTCTCCCCTATTTAAACCCATTGCTGAGGCAATTTCAAATTATGAGAAGAAAACATAATAAATGATTATAAATACTAACTTTGCCCATAGATCACATATTTATTTTTCTTGATCCTTGGTACATTATACTAGAAGTGATTGGAATGGTATGAGCATTGCTTGATTCACTGTAATACCAGGCAAATAAGATAAAACAGGCCAAAAATATAAACATAAAAAGTACCTGATATCACAGAAGTTATGCTTATTACTTTTAAATCAGAAATATATTATCTGTGAAATTTCCAAAATCTTGACCTAATTCTTCATTTTGTGTGTATGACAGTATTTATTCATTTTTTTCAAATGCAGCTTCCTTTATCAGAAGTCTGTTATTTCCTCTTCTTTTGAAATCTCTCTCTTCTGGTTCCATAGGTCATACCCATTTTGCCCCAAACAGTTCACTCGATGTTCTTTTTTTTCTCTTATTTCTCCTCAGGTTAGTCATATGACATCCTCTAGCATCCCTCATTTAACATTGCTTTCACACTATAGTTGATAACTAACATCATGATATTTCAAGTTCAACTGACAAATGTTTGTGTCTGAGGACTTGAAATTGCCTTATGATTCTTTTTCTAAGGTAGTGTATAAAGGATACATTTAGTTCATGGAACCTTATATAAATGGTTTCATCCTGGGAGATTCACAGATACAGAAGAATAGCCACAGATAAAAAGAGATACTTGTACTCCTAAGGCAATCAAGGCTCCACTACAAGCATTTAGTTTTAGCTATAAACAAAAAAGGCTTCCTTCTAAAAACTGAGTGTATATTGAGTAATTAGCCAGCATTACTGCACTGACATTTTAAAATATACATTATACTTTAGATATTTTTATACCATCTTGCTTATTTTTAATTAGTTCTGTAATCTGTCAGAAATAGCTACCAAAAGTGTATGCATAGTTTAATTACTTTTCATAAAATGCCTTATCACTTGTCTTGGGACAATAACCTCTTTTTTCACCCATTGATAAGTTAAGGTGTTCAATTTTTTTGTACCTATTTATTTTTGACAACCAGATCATGAGCCAAAATGGAAAACCCATTATAAATAATCAGATTTTT
Organism: Pteropus vampyrus; assembly: GCF_000151845.1. Taxonomy (NCBI): domain Eukaryota; kingdom Metazoa; phylum Chordata; class Mammalia; order Chiroptera; family Pteropodidae; genus Pteropus; species Pteropus vampyrus. The sequence continues at coordinate 6,527,189 of NW_011888808.1, read as the reverse complement.
GTCAAATGAGGAGACTCAAACCAAGTTTATGTGTCAACTATTTTATATTATCCATGGAAAACAATATGTAGATGAAAGAAATTTCAGCAAAATGCTTGCACTACTTTAAAAAAAAAAAAAACTTTCTCTGTTTTGTAATAGTGCCTTGTCTTAGTGATGCCATGTACTACATAGCTAGTTCACTATAAAAATGGGCTCCCTGTTACTTCTTATATTAAACTCTTAAGGGTCTATAAACTCCTAAACTGCTCTCCTGGCTTTTGATATCATTATTCATTCATATATACAGAGACTAGATAGACCTGTAACCCTGAATTTAGTTAAACACATGAATTCTGATGAGGGTTTAACCTGAACACCACACAGATTGTCTCTGGTTGCTGTGGGTAAGTAAACACAGACAGTCTTCCCAGGATCCACTGCTCTGGCATACCCCCTGTGAAGTAAAGGCCTACCATATTTACCATGTACTACCAGAACTGGAGAAGAATAGGTAACTTCTAATGGGAAGTTGTTTGCGTAATTTTCTTTTTTTTTTACTTTTACAGAAGCCAGGTATTGCAGAAGAAGCAAATTAATTTATAGGTAATATAAAATTGTATAAAGTCAGAAAGATATATAATCCTTATATGTAAAATCTAGAGTTTGATCTTGAATTTAGAGGAAGCAGTTTTAGAACAAATAAAGTAGTAGCAACAAGATTTAATGAAATTTACATGTGCATACACATAAACATGCAACTTAGAAGGTTCAGTCCTGATTGCAGCATTTAATAATTATGTAGAATTTAGAAGTCAATTAAACTTCCCAAACCTCAGATTCTTGTTAGGTTAAATTAAATTGTCATTAAGATTTCTTTAACTTCAAATTCCTGATATTTTCTAAGATTATGGATAGGGCTGTATCTGTGGGCAGGAGGAGCTAATAAAAACGTAATAAAAATTTTCATGTGGATAATCCAAGAAGGTGAGATTGCATA
>NW_011888808.1:6515964-6518640 GCF_000151845.1 Pteropus vampyrus | reverse complement strand
TCCATTATTTTAGTATGCTCTATAAATTTTAATATATTTATGATAGTTATTTTTATAGCCTCTCCCATTAAATCTAACATCTGAGTCTTATTTGTGTCTATTTTGATTGACTATCCTCTCATTTTGTTATATTTTTCTCATTCTTTAATCTCTAGAAAATTTAGACTGTATACTGAGCATTATGAATAATATGTTATATAAATTTTTAAATTTTATCTTTCTCTGAAGAGTGTTGAGTTTTGCCTCAGGATGCTTGTCCCCTCCCTTCTCTCCCCTCCCCCTCTCCCTTTTATTATTTCTCATCTCAAGCTTTTTTCTTGGTCCCTTTGATCTCTGCTAACACTTTCTCTCTCCTTTTCCTCTTTCCCTCTCTCCCTTCCTTCCTTCCTCTTCCTGAAGTCTACCCTCCCTCCACAGCTGCACCCTTCTACAGCCTTCACCCTGCCCCATTAAGGCAGGGGCACACACACACTCTTTTATACTGTAATTTTACTGTATTTTTTTCTATTTTTAGACACACAAATATCTATCATTGTGTTACAATTACCTACAGTATTTAGTAGGCATGCTGTACAGGTTTGTGGCTAGGAGCAAAAAGCTATAGCATATATATTAGATGTGTAGTAGGCTATACCATCTAGGTCTGTATAAGTGTGCTCTATGATGTTCACACAACAAAATCATCTAAGGGTGCATTTCTCAGAACATAATCTCATCATTAAGCAGTGCTTGACTGTAACATACATAATGATTATGAATATAAATAATTCTGGATCAGAAGATTAAAACATTTAATGAATGTGTGTGTATGTGTGTGTGTTGTCAAAAGATATGCAGGTATAACTAATGTATGCACATCAAAATTGCATCAATGAAATTTTAATATTTGTGTATACCTATGTTAATAATAACCAAGATTACAATATAGAAAATTTCCAGCACCCAAGAATGTACCCTCATAAATACCTTTTTCTAATCAATACTCTCTCAGTGGTAACCAGTTTGTTGATCTGAATCTTTTATGATAAGCTTGCTGGTCCCTGAATCTCATATGCATGAACTTAAACAGTATGCCTAGCCTCTATATATCAAATTTATGGAGGATAAAATCATCCATGATGCTGTGTGTAGAATTAATTTTTAATGGCTTTATAGTTTCCCATTGTATAGGCATACTACAATTAATTTATCTATTTTACTGTTGATAGATGACTGATGTGCTTCTAACTGGAAGCTATTATAAACACAAGTGCTATAAACATTCTTATATATTTTTATTATGATGTGTGAATTTATTTCCTGTGTGTACATTTTAAGAATGGGGTTGCTGAATCATGGAGTGGGTATACATCTTTAGTAGATACTAGCAAAAGGTTTTTAAAGAGATAGCACCATTTTCTACTCTAACCAGGAATTGATAAGAATTCCAGTTACTCCATATACTTACTAATGTCTTATCTTGCTAGTATTATATAATTTTAAAAGCTTAACCATTTTTGGTGGTGTGCAGTACTATTGCATTATAGTTTTGAGTGACCTTGAAAATTTAAGTCAGGAGTATTTTCATTTTGAACTGGATGTTTGGGAATCTTAGTTTTGAATTAAATGTATAGGCATTAGCTCATTTTTTAAAATTGTTATCTAGCTTTGCCTTGTCATCTTTTTAAAAGCCTTTATATATATTTAGATACAAGTCATATATTAGACATATGGAAATTATTCTAATTTTAGCTTACTTTTAATTTGGTTTAATTTACCAATCTCTTCCTTTAAGGTTATTAATTTTGATGCATATTTAAGAAATATTTGCCTATCATTAAGTGATATATTTTCTTTTCTTCTAGAAACTTCATAACTTTATCACATGTAGGTCTATAAGCCAATTTGAATTAATTTATAGACTTAAGGTAGAGATCAAGGGTTCAAATAGATCTGGAATTGTTCCAGCATTAAATTTTTTAAGATAACTTACATATCTAACTCCAATGAATTTTTTTATATAATTCACATATCTGTCTATGTGTACATGTATTTCTAGTCATCTTCTTGATCATTTTATTTATCCTTATGGTAATACCAAGCTGCCTTAATTATTGAACCATTATTGTTTTATTTTTTAATCTAGTCACTTAAGTTCCCCCATAGCATTTCTCTTCTTCGAGATCACTGTGGCTTTTGAGGTCTTTTACATTTTCATAAAAGTTTTAAAATTAGCTTTTCAATTTCTACTCATCTTAGGGAACTATTTCAAATTAAAGAAATTAACATGTCATGCCTACTTAAGGGCATGATTGTAGACTGAATCCTGGAAATTGTAAGTGGGAAAATACCATTGATATATTATTGAACCAATTGACATATTTGAAGATGGACTGTTTTTTAATGTTAAATGTAATTATATTATTAAATTTCTTTAATTTTTAATTGTACTATGATTATATTAGACAATTTCTTAGCTCTTAGATTATAGATGCTGAAATAGTCATTTAGAGGTATAAATAGATAAAATGTCTTCAAATGCAAGGGAATAATTTTAGTATATATTATACATGTAAAAATAGATATGACACATATTCATAAGCCTATACAAGTCCATAAACCAATAAAAATATGAACAGGTAAATATAAAAATGGGCAAAAAGATTAGATAGCATTTCACAAAAGATAATTTCCTAG
>NW_011888808.1:6513035-6515914 GCF_000151845.1 Pteropus vampyrus | reverse complement strand
GCTCTGGCATACCCCCTGTGAAGTAAAGGCCTACCATATTTACCATGTACTACCAGAACTGGAGAAGAATAGGTAACTTCTAATGGGAAGTTGTTTGCGTAATTTTCTTTTTTTTTTTACTTTTACAGAAGCCAGGTATTGCAGAAGAAGCAAATTAATTTATAGGTAATATAAAATTGTATAAAGTCAGAAAGATATATAATCCTTATATGTAAAATCTAGAGTTTGATCTTGAATTTAGAGGAAGCAGTTTTAGAACAAATAAAGTAGTAGCAACAAGATTTAATGAAATTTACATGTGCATACACATAAACATGCAACTTAGAAGGTTCAGTCCTGATTGCAGCATTTAATAATTATGTAGAATTTAGAAGTCAATTAAACTTCCCAAACCTCAGATTCTTGTTAGGTTAAATTAAATTGTCATTAAGATTTCTTTAACTTCAAATTCCTGATATTTTCTAAGATTATGGATAGGGCTGTATCTGTGGGCAGGAGGAGCTAATAAAAACGTAATAAAAATTTTCATGTGGATAATCCAAGAAGGTGAGATTGCATATAGCATGATAAAAGAAATGTTTGTGCACACATACAAACACAGACTAATCCGCTGGGATGAAGTTAGACACTGTTGCGAAAGGCCTAGAATTTGATGCTAAGCTGTTTTTACATACGGTATGGGATGTCCCCTGCTGAAAGCTCTTGTACAAATTCGTTATGGGTGGAGCACAGTCTGGGATGATTGATTTGCTTTCAGTAGACTGGAGGAGCAAGAAAATGAATCATAATGCTGTTTTTACCAAGAAATACTGTAGAATATTTCCTCATGTCATTTCAGACATTTGAAACAGAAAAGTCAGAAATATTGAAATTAAGAGCAGTTTTTATTTTTTACAATAATGTCATCTGGTTTGGTTGCTGAGTTTTGACTGAAACTATCAGATATTTACTAATTTTGTTTTCTATACTAAAAGAAACCTTTGGTTCTTACTCAAGAGAATTAAAAAGTTATAACAATTATCATGTAGTTTCCCTGTATTTTGAATAGACACATGTGACTGAATTACTTAGGCAGACTGATAATATAGTTCAAGAGAAGAATTAAAATAAATTTAACAAAAAGCATAGCAAAGGCTCCTACTATTCTGTTAGAGAAGCTTCATATGTATTTGATTTTTTTACACATTAGATCTAGATCCTAAAGAATCCCTAGTTATCACTGATTAATACTTAATTGGTCAATGCTTATTATTGAGAACTGAGCAGAATTTAGGTATTTGATTTCAATATTTGGTTATTAAAACACATTTATTGCATGAAAAGGTACCAAATTTACAGGCATAATGGCTATTCTTTTTTAAGGAACACATTAGAATTCATTAAAAAAAATTTGAAATATCAACTTAATTGACCATTACATTTTAATTCAAAGATATATATTTAGCACTTGCTTTGCTCAGAGCAACTGACATGATGTCATGATTTTGCCTATAGTAGTCACTATCTAAATACTATAAGATAACTTTTCTACAGTTAGCTCTCAATTTTTTCAGGTTTTTCAAAAACTCTTATTATTCTATAGCTGAAATCATCATGAGTATTATCATAGAATCCTATAATGGAAGGGGATTTTAACATTTATCCTGCTCTTGGTTACAATTAGATACGCTTAGTTTAGATGTTAACTAAAGTAATGGAAACACAGGTACCAACTGCAAAACAGGAGTCTGGTTCATATTAGACTGAGTAATCAAACTGTGGGATGACTCTTTTGCACTTATGTATGTTGACATATGCACTAAATATTGATATTTCCCTAAAGCGTACATAAAATATTGTATTTGGATAGGCAATTTTCTCTTAGGCTTTTTAAGATATGGCAGTTTGATGTGTCCAGGCACAGAAATAAAGTCACAAATTTCCTGAAATATATCGGATAAATTTTTATAGTACATTATAGTATTTTTCAGAATCAAAATAAATTCCCTTTATAAAGGTTTTAAAATGTTATTACTTATGGTGCAGTACATGTAGCAGCTGCTTCTGATTTATAAAGCACAGTGCATCCAAAAATTCTCTTTATAGGTTTGTTGTTTAGAACTAGGAACACATGAGAAAAATATTAAGCATTAAGACTAGGTTCTCAGGACAGTGTACAAATGCTTATTTCACACTGAGTTCTATAAAAATCTACTTTTATAATAGAGTGCTTTTGTTTAATTCTTACTGCCAATCCCCTTACTGTGAGCACTGTATTATCACGTTACTACACCACTGCATTAAAGAGAACTTTTACTTGACTTTGAGTTTTTTTAATTCTCAAAACATATTACACACTGTTTCTTAAATAAAACCAATCTCTTGGACATGCCTGTAGACAAATCACTCAAATTTATTTAAGTAGAATTCAAAGTATTCAACATACTTTGCACATACTATGCACATTCCAGCCTCTGTTCTATGTCTCCATAACTATGTTGCCTGAGCTCTAGGCAAATGAAATCTTTCCCTTCTATATACTTGACTTCTATTTCATCATGTTCACAGGCCTTTTTCCAGGGATTATCTAAGCCCCTTTTCCATAATTTCATCTCTTCTCCTTGCTTTAAACCCAATCTCAAATGTATCCTCTTACAGAAAGCCCATTTTCATTCTCCCATCTGGAATTTTCCCTCAAAAATTATATTGTTTATCAAAATCTTATTCATGGTACAATTTTATTTATTCTGGCCTGTTTTACCACCTACAGTCTGTGAACTTTGAGCTTTGAATTTGTGTTGGATTTCAGTTTTTTCTTCTCCAAAATGTTTAACTTGATAGTTTTACTCAAAATTAACACTCAGCTGCTATTTCAGTAGATCTTTATGGAGCATTTATCA
>NW_011888808.1:6505347-6508915 GCF_000151845.1 Pteropus vampyrus | reverse complement strand
AATAATTTTAGTATATATTATACATGTAAAAATAGATATGACACATATTCATAAGCCTATACAAGTCCATAAACCAATAAAAATATGAACAGGTAAATATAAAAATGGGCAAAAAGATTAGATAGCATTTCACAAAAGATAATTTCCTAGTTGCCCGCCACTAGGTAAGGTGGTCAAATCATTAGGAAATGTAGATTTAAGCCACTCAAACGCAAAATGACTACGAGTAAAAAGACATAAAGTCCCAAGGGGAAGTGATGATAAGAACCAGCTGCAATACTCAAATATTCAAGTTAAACTACAAATCCTGGAAACTTTAAAGGAGACCTAAATGGAGAGATACAATATATTTAGAGATTAGAAGACTAAAAAAAAAAATCTAAAGATTAAGTGCCATCCCAATCAATATCCCTGTGTATTTCTTTTAACTTTATTTTGAATAATTTAAAACTTTCAAAGGGTCACTCAAATTGTGCAAAAATTTTCTGTATAGTATTTAGCAAGATTTACCAATTATCAGTATTTCACCCCATTTGTTTATTTGTTTTATCACTCTTTTAGTTTACACAGATTTTATACCATGGCAGAATTATTTTGTCATTCTAGGATTTGACCTTTCTTGAGCACGACAGAAGATATGGAGTACTTGCAAACCTACACTAACTTGGCAAGGATTCAACTCTAATTTCTATTCTCTGCTGACAAAATCTCTGTTCAGTTCCTTAGCTTTCTTGCTGATATTATCTGTCTTATTTGAAGTTGTATCTTATGCATATGAAGCTTAGACATCAACTAAATATTTGGGGATGTTATCAGAGACTTAGATTTCAAGTACTTTATACCACAGTTGATGGTATAAATCAGTTCCGTGCTCTGGTAAATATTTTTAAGGATAAAACTGTTGGCATTTTGATGTCCTCTAGCATGTTAGGAAACATGATGGCTCACTATTTTCTTCCTGGCAAAGGACTCAGATCTTCCAATGGAAATCTGTAGTGACAATTTGTACATGTTTTCTATTCAATTCTCATCTGGACCAAAACATCTATTTTAGAATCATACTTTCACCCTTCTAGTCACAACATCAAGCACCTATGAGATCAGTGACTACTTCTGCCTGTTGCAATTTGAACACCTCCACTAATTCCATCAGTACATCAATGTAAGTGTGAGGGCAGAAGTCAAGATCACTAGTTATCCTTCGTCTTTTGAATTATTTAATCTTTCATTCTACTGTATATGTAACAGAGCTATGCAAAATGAACATTCACATCACTATTTTGTTTTTACTGAATTTTATAAAAATTCCTGTCATATCTATTTAGACTGACTTATTCTTTGGAAATACAGATTGTTCTCTCCCCACCCCAGTTCAGTGTCTGGCACATATTAGCATTTGATTTTACCATCACTATTGTAATTACTGCACTGATTAAGCACAAGATAAAACTGAAAATGAATAGGCAGATTTCATCGAAACCCATTGAACTGCTTTAGTAGAGTTTTGCAAAGTTTTGCAATAGGCACAATATATGGCTATTTATTTGCTTATTTATCTTCATGAGTACAAAAATCATCATTTTTGCTCACTAAAGATGGCCCTTTTAAACATGAATACATAATCTTAACAAAATAGTGCAGAAGAAGGATAAATAAGTTTTAAAATATATTACGTTAGGAGACTTAGGTAAATCGAGCCATATTAAATAATATAAACATTATATGTTATTCTGTGGATTTTCAATGTATTTTAAAGTGTAAAAATGCATTATAAACACTTTTTGAACCTAAAATTCATTCAAGATATTAAAATAGAAAATGAGATCACAATACAAAAGGAAAAAAATCTATTTAAGGAAATATTCATTAAAACATGTTCCCTTAGGTAAATGAGGGCAGAGAAACAGAAACTCAAAATCAGTGAAATTTCTTCTTGTTAGAATCACTTGAAAAGCTTTGGTTATAGAAGTATTTGAAGTTGATGGATAATATTCTATAATTAAATGTTTGTGGATAAATTAAAGTCAGGCTCAACTGTGTATTAATAGTTAATACAGCTTGCACTGCTTGCCAGTCTTCAAGTAATTTCTTTAGTAAAAGAATACAAAATAAAACAGATGCCACACAGGTGATTACAAGCTAAGGTACAAAAGAAAATGATATATTTATTCAGTCAGATATCTAGCCAAATCTTCCGTAGGCTATAAAGATCTTGGTAGCTTAGGTTTTCCAATTCTTAAGCTATTAACCGAAGTCATATATAGACTAATATAGAGAGCACAATCAATAACCTAATTTGAAGCCACATATCATGATCATGCATCATTTCAAAGTTGGATAAAAATATAAGCTTACTACTACCTTGTTGCAATTTATAATCCTAAGAGGAGTGCAGGCATATGTGTACACACACACACACACATGCGCACACACACACACACACACACACACACACGTTAGAGCAATAAGAATAGCTTTCTTTGTAAAGAGATTAAACTTCACAAGCAAATATCCTGAGGCAAAACTTGTCAAAGGTTTTCAGCCATGTAGTTGATTTTAGTAACATATACAAATAATATGTTGCATGATAATGACTCACTCTAAAGTCCCTTCTTTTTGACTTGCAGGTTTTACATTTAATGAATTTTGTGCATTGAAAACACAATGGATAATACTATTTAAAGTTGTTCCCACTGAGCAGATATTTCTCTAAAGCTGGAATGAAATAGCAAGAGTGATAATACATTGCAGTAGTTAGCACTCCCTAGAGTATAAAAATTGCCTCTTGAAAATGATGTATTCAAGGCTGTAATCTTTGTTTGTATTCTATGAGAGAGAATATGGCCGATGAGTGAATCCTAATTTTCTCTCATGTCATTTCACTCCTGGTAAGATGTGCTTCATCTTGACCATTTTCATGGTGAATAATGCTGGAATCAGACAGTGCACATTCTCTTTTCTAACTTTCTGGTCAAGGCTAGAAATAGAGACTCCCATTTTAGCTTTGCATAAAGCCGAAAAGAAGCAGAGTTTGCATTTCTGTCAAAAGGAACATCATACAATAAAAGGTAATAAATGTGTGAATTGTGATAAGAATGGCCTCTCCTATGTCAGAACACTTCTGAGGTTTTCATTGCTAACATTTTTTTTCTCTGCTTTAGATTAGAAAATTTAGAGAAAATGAAAGTTTGTTGGTATTCGACTTGAATTATATGTGAAGATCCCAGAACCATTCTTATTGTATTTGCACTTGACATTTGAATCACTGTAGGACTTGAAACATTTATGAGAAAAAAATCATCTTTTTTATATGTATACGAGTATACAGGACAAGGTCAAATTTGCAAAATGAGTTTTTTTTTGGTCAAATAAATATGGTCTAGTCTATGTAAATGTATGGAAAGGATTCAGTGAAGGCAGAGAAACGAAGGTTCTTATTACTGATGCAAAAACTTCAGGGTGTACTCAATTATTCTACCATCCTTTGGAGTTGTTGCAGTGATTTAGTTATTCTCTATGTTTATTTTATGCCATGAGCCTGATAAATGTAATGTAACCTAAACAGCGA
>NW_011888808.1:6459790-6505297 GCF_000151845.1 Pteropus vampyrus | reverse complement strand
TAGAGTTTTGCAAAGTTTTGCAATAGGCACAATATATGGCTATTTATTTGCTTATTTATCTTCATGAGTACAAAAATCATCATTTTTGCTCACTAAAGATGGCCCTTTTAAACATGAATACATAATCTTAACAAAATAGTGCAGAAGAAGGATAAATAAGTTTTAAAATATATTACGTTAGGAGACTTAGGTAAATCGAGCCATATTAAATAATATAAACATTATATGTTATTCTGTGGATTTTCAATGTATTTTAAAGTGTAAAAATGCATTATAAACACTTTTTGAACCTAAAATTCATTCAAGATATTAAAATAGAAAATGAGATCACAATACAAAAGGAAAAAAATCTATTTAAGGAAATATTCATTAAAACATGTTCCCTTAGGTAAATGAGGGCAGAGAAACAGAAACTCAAAATCAGTGAAATTTCTTCTTGTTAGAATCACTTGAAAAGCTTTGGTTATAGAAGTATTTGAAGTTGATGGATAATATTCTATAATTAAATGTTTGTGGATAAATTAAAGTCAGGCTCAACTGTGTATTAATAGTTAATACAGCTTGCACTGCTTGCCAGTCTTCAAGTAATTTCTTTAGTAAAAGAATACAAAATAAAACAGATGCCACACAGGTGATTACAAGCTAAGGTACAAAAGAAAATGATATATTTATTCAGTCAGATATCTAGCCAAATCTTCCGTAGGCTATAAAGATCTTGGTAGCTTAGGTTTTCCAATTCTTAAGCTATTAACCGAAGTCATATATAGACTAATATAGAGAGCACAATCAATAACCTAATTTGAAGCCACATATCATGATCATGCATCATTTCAAAGTTGGATAAAAATATAAGCTTACTACTACCTTGTTGCAATTTATAATCCTAAGAGGAGTGCAGGCATATGTGTACACACACACACACACATGCGCACACACACACACACACACACACACACACGTTAGAGCAATAAGAATAGCTTTCTTTGTAAAGAGATTAAACTTCACAAGCAAATATCCTGAGGCAAAACTTGTCAAAGGTTTTCAGCCATGTAGTTGATTTTAGTAACATATACAAATAATATGTTGCATGATAATGACTCACTCTAAAGTCCCTTCTTTTTGACTTGCAGGTTTTACATTTAATGAATTTTGTGCATTGAAAACACAATGGATAATACTATTTAAAGTTGTTCCCACTGAGCAGATATTTCTCTAAAGCTGGAATGAAATAGCAAGAGTGATAATACATTGCAGTAGTTAGCACTCCCTAGAGTATAAAAATTGCCTCTTGAAAATGATGTATTCAAGGCTGTAATCTTTGTTTGTATTCTATGAGAGAGAATATGGCCGATGAGTGAATCCTAATTTTCTCTCATGTCATTTCACTCCTGGTAAGATGTGCTTCATCTTGACCATTTTCATGGTGAATAATGCTGGAATCAGACAGTGCACATTCTCTTTTCTAACTTTCTGGTCAAGGCTAGAAATAGAGACTCCCATTTTAGCTTTGCATAAAGCCGAAAAGAAGCAGAGTTTGCATTTCTGTCAAAAGGAACATCATACAATAAAAGGTAATAAATGTGTGAATTGTGATAAGAATGGCCTCTCCTATGTCAGAACACTTCTGAGGTTTTCATTGCTAACATTTTTTTTCTCTGCTTTAGATCAGAAAATTTAGAGAAAATGAAAGTTTGTTGGTATTCGACTTGAATTATATGTGAAGATCCCAGAACCATTCTTATTGTATTTGCACTTGACATTTGAATCACTGCAGGACTTGAAACATTTATGAGAAAAAAATCATCTTTTTTATATGTATACGAGTATACAAGACAAGGTCAAATTTGCAAAATGAGTTTTTTTTTGGTCAAATAAATATGGTCTAGTCTATGTAAATGTATGGAAAGGATTCAGTGAAGGCAGAGAAACGAAGGTTCTTATTACTGATGCAAAAACTTCAGGGTGTACTCAATTATTCTACCATCCTTTGGAGTTGTTGCAGTGATTTAGTTATTCTCTATGTTTATTTTATGCCATGAGCCTGATAAATGTAATGTAACCTAAACAGCGAAGCTTGATCAGGAATATCCAAACAACACAATATTGGGGAAACTATTTATATACATCATGTGTATGTATATATACTGATGACTTACATTGAAAAAGGTATGTGTATATGTATACATGAATATAATATATATAACATGTATATGACATATATCATCTACTTGTATCATATATATTATATCTACGTATACATATCTTTAATTTCTTTTTCAGCCCACCAATGGGTAAGAAAAGTAAAAATCTAGGATTTTCAATGTTGGCAATAAACCAAGGAAAAATAATTAAAAGAAATAATGAGCATAGGTATCAGGCAAAGAGAATTATGAATTTTTAAAGTATCAATTTAGTCCAATTAAACTCTACAGTTATGCATTGATATCTGTTAGTTTTAGGCACTATGCTAGGGCATCTCAGGTTTGCAATGAATGCTTACAAGAATCACATAGCCAATGGCATTGGGAACAGGAACATACATAAAAAGGTAAGAGTAATTTTTTTTTCATTACCCGCATAAATGGAATTCCTGCTTTTCACTTACTTTCATGCTCGAATTTTTCACACTGATATTTCAAAAATTCAAAATGGTCATCATTCTGAAAGTTCTTTTCTGGCCATTTATATGAGAACAAATTCTCTACTTCGCTCAAAATAACAGAAATAATATCAAAACAATAGTGAAATGTACTTCTCCAATAAGTCTTATAAAAGTGAAAAAGGTTGATACTTGTCAAGGGATTTTGAAATGCATCTTAGCACTAGGTATTCAAAAATAACAAAAAATAAAATAGTAGTTAATAGTTGATGCAGCAATTCTCCCACTAGAATTTTATCCAGAAGATATATTCTTAGAAATATATGAAGATATATGTACAAGAATAGTCATTATAGTACTCAATATAGTAACTAGTGACAACAAGGAAACCAACCTAAATATACATTCATTGAAGATTGCTTAAATAAGAATGAACAATTTCTTCACTGAGAAGAGAGTACATGAAACTTTTTTAAATGATATAAGAAACTGAGATAAATTATTTAGTAAAAAAAAAAGGGCAGATTTTATGTTTTAGGAGGGCAAACAACATCAATTAATAGTTACACACAACACACACACACACACACACCCTCCTAATAGCTGTCCATATATTTTCCTACCAAAAAAATCTTTGAACAAGTCATTCTGCACAGTGATTTCATGAGAATATAAAATAAGGTAAAAAATTACCCATTACTATTATTTGCAAATACAATTACTATGATGCACATAAATACTGAGAAATAATTGATCAGTCTCATTAAATCACATTAGAATCAATCACTTAGAACTACTGATAATGATATAATCCTCAATATATAGCATATATACGTAGATATATATATATATATATATATATATATATCTACGTATATATGTATAATATTCAGCTACATTAGACTGGTTTAAGTCAGTGAGATGAGGACAGATGAAGTCTTGATCTTCACTTTGCTTTATATACTTGCATTTATTATTTATTTATCTAATTTAGTGCTGATTTTACATCTTTGTACCAAGCTATAAAATATTATCCTGTAACGTTCTGGCTGGGCTCGTATATCAGCAATTAACAATTGCTATTACCATAACCCAAGAAAGATAAAATTGTCATTCAGTGCCTTTGTGCTTAGCTGTATTTTCAATATAAATATTTTGAGAGAATCTAAGATGTAAGTACCTTATCCAAAATTAACTTAAAAGTAGTCCAGCAAAAAGCACCTTAAATGGAGCCAGAGCCAGAAGCTAGATACACTGCTATGCTACAAAGGAACATAAATTATTTTGGTACTGTCTTATTTCCTACATTTTCTTCTAGGCTCAAAAAGGACAAAAGTCTAAATGCTATAGATTGAAGATTATATCATTACCAGTAGTTCTAAGTGGTTGATTCTAATGTGATTTAATGAGACTGATCAATTATTGCTCAGTATCTATGTGCATCATAGTAATTATATTTACAAATAATAGTAATAGGTAATTTTTTTACTTTATTTTATATTCTCATGAAATTACTGTGCAGAATAACTTTTTCAAAGAGATTTTTTTTAAACTTTTGGTAGGAAAATATTTAGACAGCTATCAGGAGAGTTCATTTTATTAAAAAAATATTTTTTCTTTTTAGAAAAAAAATGATAAACTGATTAGAGGGTGAGATCTTTATGACAGACTCTAAACTACCATCATTACCACCAAAAGTTAGAATTCAAAAGTTTTATTGTTGTTGTTGCTGTTGTTTTGTTTTGTTTTGTTTTTGTCCTGTTGGTGGGTAGCACAACAAAAGAAGACAGTGGTTAAGGAAACTTCCAATAATAGAAAGCTAACTATTTTGGTGAAGGGTCGATTAAAGTTAGTAAGAAAACTTTGTGTTTGGTAGTAAAAAGGGCTTTAAGATGATAAACGCATAGTGCTACATTTCTGTGAAGTGGTCAAAGTGGACTACTTGGACTTTTATATAATAAAATCTACAACACAATAAAAATTATATATGAATCTGTTAGGCATGTTGGTAGGTTTACTGGTTGTCTGGGTGCAAATTAAGTGTATTAAGTTTCTTTTTTCTTATTTATTTACTTATTTTTACTTAAAAATATTATATCTTGGATGACCTGGTATACATGCAAGAGGAATAAAAGTCATAAGATCATACAGGCATCCTTGATAATCGTTCAGCTAATGGAAAGGACTTTGCATTTCAATAGGATATTTAAAAAGTTTGTGCAGTTTTATCTAAAATTTCAAAAGATCGGGATATACCAGCTGATACCCAGTTTACAATTGGAGCTCTAATATATATTTGAAAATTAATGTCAGTTAAACAAAAAATGAAAATGTTCAAAGCTTCAACATATGATTTTTTCTCTTAGTATCTGCCAGCTATTGAAATCATGTGACTTTTTAGTTTGTTTCCTAAACTGTGCATACCTTCCAGAGATTTTTTTTTGAAGTAGCTATCTTTTTTATGTTGACAAATTTACAAATGTCATTCTAAACAGAAAGTCTCCAGCCTCACAATTATATTATTAATTGGAAAGTCTCATGTAATGTGTAAATTTTTCAGTTGTTTTAGAAATGGCATATGAGAGGTAAGCATTTTGTGTCCATGCATAAATTGTCTTGATTTTATCCTCATGTTTAATCAATAACTTTACTGAAAATAAAATTTTAGTTTCAAAATAATTTGAACATTAGCAATAACAACACTGACCACTCTTTCATCTTTCAGTGTCTAAGGTTGTTCATAAGACATTTGTTGTTTTTAAAATGCACATCCCCAGGCAGGGGATCTGCTCATGTTCCCTAACTAGAAAGCACCTAGAATGACTTCTCTTTATGCAGTGTCGTAAAATTTCAGGAGAAACAAAACCAAAGAAATTTAAATTTCTATGTTTCCATTACTTTTTCATTTTTCTTTTACTTTTTTGAAGTATTACTAACATAAATCAACCAATTTGAAGTATACAATTCAATAGAATTTAATACAGTGTTAATGTGTTACCTTCATCATTATTTCCAAAACTGTTTTCTCTCTCTAAAAAAGGAAACACATACCTACTAAGCCATCGCTTCCTAATCCCTTGGCCCCCAGTTCCTGTCATTCACTAATCTGTTTTCAGTTTCTAAGGATTTACCTATTTTATATAAATGGCATCTTATACTATGTTATCTTTTATTTCTGGCTTTTTTCACCTATAATATTTTAAGGATTCATTCATATGATAGTGTATGTCAATACTTCATTTCTTTTTATAGTTGAACAATATTCCATTGTATGAATATAGTTTTGTTTATCCATTTATCCACTGGTGGATGCTTGGATTTACCTTTTTGCTACTGTGAATAGAGTTGCTATGAACATTTACCTATAAGTATTTGTTTCAACACATGCTTTCAATTCTTTTGGATACATATGTAGGAGTGTGATTGCTGGGTTATATGATAATTCTATTTTTAACTTATTGATGGGCTATCAACCTGTATTCCACAGGGGATATAGCATCTACATTCACATAAGTAATACATGAAGTTTCCAATTTCCACATCTTTGCCAAAACTTATTTCTGTTTTATTCTAAATACCCATTATGGTCTGTGTAAAGTGGTATCTCATTGTCGTTTTGATTAGTGTCTCTAATGACTGTTAATGTTGAGCATCTTTTGGTGTTTTTGTTGGCCTTTTCTATATTTTCTTTAGGAAAATGTCTCTTCAAGTCCTTTGACCATTTTAAAAATAAATATGTTTTAATTTGGTTGTTTGTCTTTGTGCTGTTAAATTGTGATGGTTCTTTATAATTCTGGATAATAGATCCTTATCAGATATATGTTTTGCAAAAATTTCCTCCATTATGTAGCTTATTTTTTCACCTTATTGATAGTGTCTTTTGATATACAGTTTTTTTGTTGTTTTTGTTTTTTCTAAGACAATTTGTCTATTTTACTTTTTTTGCTTATGGTGTCATATTTAAGAATACACTGACAAATCTAAGGTTATGGAGATTTACCTCTATATTTTCTTCTACATATTTTATATTTTTAGCTCTTACATTTAGGCTATTTATCTATTTTGAGTTATTTTTTGACATAATTTCATTTTTATCTTTATTTTTGTCCAGTCATTCTTATCACTATTTTTGCATATTTTTATTACATAGACTCTTTCTGGGTTTCTAATTGTCTTTTTTGTATAGTAAAATATTTTTCCTTGGCAAATCTAAGTTCTTCATGAGTATAACAAGCATTCAATTTAGAATATGTTTAAAATAATTTTGTCTTCATTGTACCGATGCAGTATCTTCTAAGTTCAGTTGTCTAATTTTAGCCTAGTTACTTTCTGGTCACCAATTTTCTTCAAACATATCATGAGCATTTTTATTGGTTCGTATCTATGACTACTATTAAAGTTACTATCCCTTAATTCAAAGGTGAACTTCAACTTTGTGCATATGGAAGATGCCTACAGAATGAGAGACTTTATCTCAGGAGGCATCTGTGGGAATCAGGCAGGGAAACAAGTAGGGCATACTTTTGTCAAATAAACAAGGGAAACTAGTGTAAGAAAGACTTCTGATTTCTTAGAGAGCATATTGTTTCCATCTCAGAGTAAATTGTTTCTCCCCTCTAGGTTGGTCAGGGAGGAAGGGAGACAAAACCAACCAATCAATGATGTCATTCTGTAAGCCTTTCTTTGATTAACTCCCTCAATGTTCATTCTTCTTCTCAGTTCCACATTCTATTTCTGTTAACTTCAAGGGTTCGTATATATTTAAAACAAACAGACAAAAAACAACCAGATTCCTTAATTCCTCACTAGCGTATCCTTTGTTGTCCTCTGAAATTTGTGTTTTTTTTTTTTTCCTCAGAATCATGTGTTAATAAATCCCACCTATTTGCTCTCCTTCAAGAATTGGCTAAAATTAAATAATATATCAGTTCTTGTTCTCAACACTATTATAAATCTATTCAATTTAGGGTTTCTTTTGTCATATTTCAGTTGGTTTATTAGAAAAAAGAGGAAGCTAAATTTGTTTAATCTATTATTTTAAATCAGAACTCTCACAATAACTTTGAAGTAATCTTTAAATAGCCTCCATATGTAAAATAATGGTAATTTATTTAAAATATAAGCAGTACCAGAACATATTAATTAATCTGATGTAGAGAAAGTACGAAATTATACAGCATGGAATCTGCATAAAGCCTATAGTTGTGCATCAGATTTGCCAACAAAGTGGGGGAAAATATTTAGGTAATTCCAAATAGTCATAGAAATATTAATTTGACAACAAAATAATCTTCAATAAGTAGATTTTGTTATTTCTAACTTCTGGTTAAGAACATTTTTATTTATATTATATATAAATGTTTCTCATTAATATCATATAAAATGTCTTCAATACCACTCTTATAGCAAATATGATCAATAACAAATTTCAAAAAGAAGTTTATTTATTTTAGTATTTTAGATGTTTAGTATTTAGAAATCAAGAATGTGATATTAAAATCTATTAAATAAAGGAATATTTTTGAAGATGTAAATTAAATAAAAATTTGGTGGTACAGAAGTTATCCAATTAATTCTATTATATTTTAAGGAAATATTAAAAGCTAAGTATTAAGGATAAAAGGTAAGCAAATGTGCTCATAAATAAATGAAAAAAGCACATGGAAAGACAGCTTCATTGAATTTGCTAATGATTATGTATAATATTTACTGAGAACTTAGCATGGCTCAGGAACTTTTCTAAATATTTCATTTAGTTTTAAAAATTTAATTCTCAATTCTAAGGGTGATTGCTATTATTATGATGATTTTATGGAGATGCAAAAATGGTTAAATCATTTATTCACATCATACAGTATCAATTTGCAGACCTAGGATTTGAAATCAGGCTGTCTCTAAAAAGCATCCTTTTAACTACAATACTGTACTGATGCTTAGTGTAGCTTAGTGTATCATATATCAATAGCACATCTACTAACTAGAAAGATTAGTGAAAGAAACTACCTGAAGATATATGACAGGCAGAATAATGGTCCCAAGGATGGCTCTGTTCTGATACTCAGAATCTGTGACTCTGGTACATTATATGGCAAAAGAGAATTGTGATTGCTAATCAGCTGTTTTTGAAATGGAGAGAGAGATAGAGAAAGAGAGAGAAGGTGGGAGGGAGGGAGAAAGAGAGAGCTTGAGCAAGTGAGAGAGTGAGGAAGTGCGGTGGTGGGGTGGGGGAGAGAAGGAGAGAGAGAGAGAGAATAAATGCAACCAGAAAAGGTTCAGAAAGATAAGAAGTGAAAATCACTGGGCCTGCTACTGCTGGTTTTAAAGATGGAGGAAGGTACCTAAGAGCCAAGGAATCAGGTAGGCCCCAGAAACTTAAAAAGGCAAGGAAATGGATTCTCCCTTAGAGCTTCCAGAAAGAAATGTAACCCTGCTGCTATCTTGATTTTAGCCTAGTTAGAGCTGTCGGGACTTCTGACCTAGAGATCTGTAAGAATAGTAACATAATAAACTTATGTCACTTTAGACCCCTGAAGATTATGGGGAAATTGTTACTGCAGCAATGGGAAACTAACACAGGATATAAGGAAGGGCTTCTACAAATAGTAACATTTAACCTGAACCTTGAAGAACAATCAGAAATGAATACTTCAAAGAAGCAGGGAGAAAACAGTCTAAATAGTGGAAGCTAATGCTTTAAAACAGATGGAGCCAACAGCTAAAAAAGGAACAGAATAGTTGAGGAATGATAGTCTAGTGACATCTGGTTTTAGTTTACGATAAGTGTATAACAGCTTATGAATATATTCTCTAACAGTTCATTAGCAAATTATTTAAATTGAATTTTATGATGTTATACATAACACAGAATTTAATTTTATAAAGTTTTGTCAGAAATGTTATAATTTTAAAATTATTATTTATTTTTCTTTCTAACATTAAAATGTTTCTTATCTTCATCACAGGGAGCTCTTAAGATCCTAAGAGTGGTGATTTATTTTTTCAAGAATAGAAAAAAAATGTGCAGTTACAAAAAAATAAAAATGTGCGTAAAAGTTTTCAGAGCTCTAGTTATAAGGATAATTAATATTCAAAATCGATAATCACAAATAAAAGAAGCTGTTATTGTTAATTGGAATTTACATATTATAGAAAGGAATGAACAACAATAATGAGTCAGAAAATTTTGTTTTAAATACCTTTCTACAATAAAATTCTAACATGACCTTGAACAAGGTAATTAATCTGGCACTCTAAATTAAAGAGTCTGTGCTCAATTATATTGATATTCGCGGTGAAGAAAGCAAGCCAATATGGGTATAGTTTAGTGAATGAGGAGAGAAATGATGACTAGATAAATTTGGAGAGTTAGAAAGAGGCAAGGCCATGTAGGTTCTTGGAAGCCTTAGAAATTTTTTGGTTTTATTTGCTTTTTTTGGTGTGTGTGTATGTGCGTGTGTGAGAGACTATTTAAGATTTAGTGCAATGAAAAGCCACAGATGTGTTTTAAGCTAGTGACTCAAATAAACTGATCATTTTTGAAAAGAATCAGTCTAGTCATTATGTGGAACATGGAATCTGAAGAAGAGATTCAGAAAGACTGAGTAGACCACTGAAGTAATTCAAATGGCCAACAGTGGTGTCTTGAACTAAGATGTTAACAGAAAAGATAGAGATCATAGGATTTACAGAGAGATTGGATGAAAGAATGACAGTATGTAATTTTGATGTGATCAGTCATACAAAAGGTACCAGCATGGACCACAATGGCGTGTACTGGAAAAGGCAAGATGAGAGGTTGAATGCTGGATGATGGCTCAGAGAGAAATAGAGAATTCAGTTTGGACCAATGAAGTTTTAAATGGCTTTTGGACACACTGATGAGTACGGAAGAAAGGCTTTTAAAAATTAGATTTGAAAAGACAGTAGAAAATTAGAGCTGAAGATGTCATTGTGAGTCTTTACCTATAATTTGTACATGAAGCCGTTTCACTAGGTAAACTACTTAGAAAGTATAAATAGAAGACAGAGATAAGGACTCTTATTATTGTATAATAATAAATTCATTAAGGCAGTATCCATGGCAATGTCTAGGAGAAGATGCTTTGTGAGTACACTTGTAGTTTACTGGTGTATAAATTTTATTTTTAAAAATGTTTTTGAAGTATAATAGAGAAAAATTTAATAAAATGATAGTCATATTTTCAAATGCGCTCTGTAATAGGTGAATCAGAATTATATAATGTCTCTATATGTCGAATTACTGCCTTATTAGGTTTTCTAAAGAAAACATTTGATGTATTACTAAGTATAAACTTTTATGTTTCCAATAAAGATGAGGAAATGTGTTGCAAAAATATAAACACTGAGGTTACACTGAAGTTAATGTGAATAATCTACCGCAGGCAGTGTGTTTCATGCTTATACCACATAAAATGTCAATTATATTACATGTTTCCTAATTACATATTTATTATAATGTCCTTATTGTTTTAAAAACAGCCTCACTATTCAACATGGATTTTTCTCTCCTTTAACTCTGTGTTCTTTAAGGAATGGTGACATTTTGGGTTAATTCAATGAGAATTATCTTAGGAGAGCAAAGTAAAATTGTTGAGGACATTTTTTTTTTACTGGACTTGTGTGTTGAGGACAAAGTTTTGTGGGCACATTTGAAGGAAAAGCGATCTGTGAAAATAGCATTGGTATGTCACTATTAAGAAATGATAATGATTGTCCTTTCCATCTGAGCTAAGAAAAATGACAGAGAATTGTCAAATCAGATTTGCTTAAGGCCAGAGATATAGCCTAATGTCAAGCTTTACTAATAATTTGAAGGACATGTTCAATTTATGGAAAAATATAAAGAGGTGCAGGGTATTCAGGCAGCTTCCATGATTCCCATGAGACACATCTCCAGTCCACATCTAAAGAATAGGTTCGTAAGTAAGATGGACAGTCACCTGCTTAAAAATATTTTTTATTTAGGTTTTGAAGCATCTCCATTTTATACTTGTATAGTTTATGCAACATTTTCCAGATGGCATGTCCCGTTAATCATAAATTCTTGATTTAATTACCAAAAGCAACCCCAAACTGTGGACCATCCACTAATGCATTTGAAGATAAGTATTCTCCTTCTACCAGATATCATTAGTTTCTTTTTAGGAAATTTTTTTTCGCATATTTACAACAAGATTAGGTCATGTTCACAGGCCTTCTTTCAACCTCTCTCCAGTAATATGAAGGAAACACATTGTATGTGAACTGTTTGATCTCCTAGTCTGTCCTCTGTCCTCAGTCAGTTTTCCCATATTACATATTTCTGAGATACATTTTTATTTTCTGTCATAGTTTGTGTTATGTTTTCTACAAAGATTAATCTTACTAACACCATGGCAATGCATTGTGCTTGACTCATATAGTTTTTAACAGAAATTTCCTTTGCTAAGCTTGTTAAACATGATATCTCTTCAGAGTGGTTTTAATATTCTTTTTGTAATGCAATTACTCTTATTCCTCCAGCAACCACAAGTTTTTGTATTTTTTTATGTGTGTTGATGTATTTATTGAATGTGTAATTTTTATAAGGCCAAATTTACTTTCCTTTCTGTACAATTTTCAGAGGCTTTCATTAAGTGGTGACTTTAATTCAGATCATAAAATATTTCTCCTTCTGGAGAATTATCATTTACATAAGTCTGGTTTTAATTTAATTCTTTAAATCAATTTGCAAACCATTTTTTTTCATCTTATACCTTTTTCAGAGAGATTAATTTAGTAATGTCCCTATGTACTATACATTCCAACTGATTGAGATGGTGACCAAAGAACATTATATTTGGAATTCTGGGTTACATTTGGTTTGTGGACATAATAGCATGCCAGTTAAAACAGAAAAGAATTTAGGACACCAGCTTCAAAGTATGATGACAAAGTGTTATCCCTCTACCTATTCAAACCCAATGAGTTACACCATAGTAAAGATTTTCTTTTTAACTGTAATATTCAGGACTTTAAAAACAGTGATAAAAACCACTTTTTTTTTTTTGTAACAAACTACTATTTTTTAAGTTTAATATAGTATTCACATAATTGACTTTGCTTTGTTTGGCTCTCTAAGCCACATAGTTACTGGCATTTAAAGACATCAGAGATTATGATATCTGATAGTTTTTCCATGTAATGAATAAGCCCTATTCCACTATTGTTGTCAGCTCTGCTAAAGTTATTATTAAATTAATTGCTATAATTAGATCTTTATTTTCTCTCAAGACCAATTTACAGCCATTGTCAATCTCCTGAAAAAGAGCTTTTTCTAGTATCCCTACTTGGGTTAATGAGACTTTGTCATCATGCTGACAACATTCTAGGAATGTTATTCCAATTCCATTCAGAATCTCCAGATGAGCTCCTGATGAACCCATTGAACATTTGAAATAGTGGGGCTAGTGTTTACCAAGTTACCACGTATGTTTTTGCAATGGAAAAATGAGCAGGAGTTCAATATTCTTCTGTGGGGATAACAAGTCTTGAGATTTTTCCTTCCCCTTTCCATTGGTCATCATTAGATCTGGGAGGGAGAACTAAGAATATTATTCCATTGCATTAAGATGCTCACTTGTAAATTGTATCGTCATATTTCTCCCTGGGGTACTATTCCTTTTATGAGTATCTTTTGTATATGTTATATCTCTCATTTCTATTTATTACTTTTTTTGCACCTAAGGTTGACTTTTAAGCTTAGCAAGTATGTTATCTACCTTTGGATATGGTAATAAAAGCAGCCTTACCAACACTTCTCAGCTGTCTTCCTCCACCTCTAGGCAGATGAGGGATTTGACAGGTAGAGAATCTAGGACAAACTGCATGGTAATGGAACTACACTTATAGGTAGCTCTAATTAGGCAGCTGGGGTTGATGTTATGACTCATCCCAAAATACCTTTTGAAGTATGCACTGGTAAATTTAATACCATCAGAATTAGTCCTCAGGCAGTCATTAGATAGATATACAAAAATTTTAAAGGGCTCTGGCATCATTGGATTAGGAATAATGAAAGAAAAATTTCTTAGATGAAAAGATGTTTTTACAATTGCATTCTCCCACTTCTCCATTCCTCCCTCTAGATTCTGTAAACAATTTCAGAGACATGAGGATCTCCCTTCACTACTTTCCCACTCAAATTGAGAACATGCTCATTTAAATGATTAAGCCAACCCATAGAGCCTTTTTGTCAAACATTTTTAATAACAAATGTTTCAATTAGCTATTGAATAGAGCACTTTGTGTGTAATAAGTGCTGTGATAATAAGTGCTATAGTTATAAAAGTTATGGGTTTTTAAAATTCTTTCTATATGGTAATATGAGTGCAAAAATGTATAACTTAAAGGTAGATTTTTCATACTATTCTTGAAAATATATTGGTGTATTTTAACTTTATTAAAACATCAGAAATAAATATAATTGTTTTGTTATTTTTAGCAACTGTCAGCAATAGCTGTATGTCTTTCCTCATTAAAAACTAAATGAGAAGTTAGAATATTCCAAATATATTTTTAAAGATAAATGAGTATTATTCATAATTAGAGTTGGGCAATAAGGCATACGTTTGCAACTAAAGACACGTTAAATAAAATTAAAACAAGTAAATAATCAAAAACCTCTAACTGCTAATTTTTAAAGGAAAATTGATGAGGGATAAATTTGTTTTCACTTTGTAAATTTTACTTTCAAATGTTGTATTAGTATGGGTTCTCCAGAGAGTCAGAGAATTGGGAGATGATAGATAGATAGATAGATAGATAGATAGATAGATAGATAGATAGAGAGATAGATAGAGAGATAGATAGATAGATAAATAGATAGATAGATATAGATATGTATGCACATATATATTTAATATATATTTAATATAATATATATTATAATTGTATATATATGTATATATATATAACATAAATTTCTTGTAAGAAATTAGTTTATGTGATTATGAAGGCTGGGCCATCCCAAGATCTGCAGTTGGCAAGCTGCAGATGGAATAGTTTCTTGAGTCCTGAAGCTTGAGAGCCAATGGTATAACTTCCAGTTTCAATCTAAGAGACAGAGAGAGTAAATTCTCTTTCCCTCGTCCTTGTTTTGTATTCTGGCCTTTAAAGTATTAGATGAGGCTCAGTCACATTGGGGGCGGTCAATTCACTTTTACTCAGCCTATAGATTCAATTGCTAATCTCACCCAGAAGCATCACCATAGAAACACCCAGAATAATGTTTAATCAAATATCTGGGTACCCTGTTGCCCTGGCAAGTTGACATATAAAATTAGCCATCATAGACGTATTTAAATTTTTTAGCCTATCTTGAATGTACATGTTTAATTTTTTCCAATTTCTAAAAAAAAAGAAAGTAACAGAGCAAAACTAAAAATGATACTATTGGAAAATTATAGTTACCGATTTAGAAATTTATCTACAATTCGTAGTATTTTTAATGTATTTATTAAAGTTTAGAAGAGGCAAATATTTTTTTCCAGGGAAGAAGGACTACTTGATTCATTGAGATGAAAAACATAATTACATTTTGGTGTCATATTCTTAAGGCATTTTATCTGGGCTTTATTCTATAATAAACGATATGCATAAGGTTTCTACTTTATTCTGCTTCACTGATCTTATAAAATATCTAGTTTGGGATTCCTGTATAAGATTTGTATTTATATTTAGGTTATTATATAATAGGCTTTACTATTGATTTCTATCAATTCTAAATGTATGATTTTAAATTAATGATTAATTTTAAATTAGAGAAATTCAGCATTTTAAGAAAATTATTTTTATTTTTATTATATTGTACCAGGACATAACTATTGAAAGCTTTCATTCGTAGAATAAAATTGTGAATTAAAGACACTTAAAATGTGCTTTTGTGTAAAATGATCTTTTTAAAATGGAATTTTAAATTAATAGAATAAAGAGTCTATATAAAATATTGCATCAGGCATTAAAACAGGTAGGACTAGGTTAAAAAATCCAAATAGCAATGATTTTAGTTTAAGAAGGATTAAAATAATATCATTTTGTTGCAAATATTTTACTTTGCAAATAAAATTCAATATTTTCAGACAATATACTTATTCTGAAAATCTTGTAATTCCATAAATATTTTATTTTATTTTTGGACATCATCCTCAATCCAAATGGTATAATTTTCATATTGAATAGTCCTTGAAATTTTTAAATTGAATATTCAGAGTAAAGTGTTTTGATTATAATTACTACTATGCTTCGCTAAATATATTCCCAGACTCCGAAATATTTTGAAGGAGGAAAAAATGTTTGAAAAGTAAAATATTTCATAGATATTTGAATCTAAGTAAGATGTAGAATCATAACTAAATTACTGTGAGAGATACAGATTCAGTTCCCTGCACATTTTAATATATCACAGTAAAGTGTTAAATGAAACATTTTTGAATGCAAAAAATAAAGTATAATGGTATTGTATTATAATATTATAATTATGTTAAATATGTAAAAAATAAAGAGGAGAGATAAATAAAAATTTAATTTTCATTTGTGTGTATGTATATAAAATTTCCATTGAAATTTTATAACAGTATAAACTTGTTCTTGCTTTTTATTTTGGATACTCATTAATAATTTGCATAAGATAGAATTTCCTGACAAAGTGCATGATCTCTGTCTCACAGCACTTACTATTACAACAATTTTTATTATTTTTCAGCATCTCCCCTGATTTCCACTGTTTCAGCCTGAAAATATATTTGACAATCTTGACAATAGACTAATCTCTCAGGTTTTTTTTCTGAATGTATAAATGTGACAACAGTACAGTATAAAGTGTGGGAGACATTTTATAGTTTATCTCATATATTGTTCTTCGCTATATTTATTTTCCCTTTATTTAATTGAGAAATTAGTATAAATTTATTTACAACAATATACAAAACATGTATGACTTAAAAATAAATGAGAACATTTAAAAACTGTTTAACTGTTCTCAATATTATGTATCTATTGAGACTATTTTTATAAAAATAAAGATATAAAGTTATACTCTATATACATTTTAACATGAATATCTTACTTAAGTGATTTATGTCCAACAGTATATATATATATATATATATATAGACCATAATCTTAATGGCTGTTTATAAACCTGTTGTATATATGTGAAATAATACTGTTTAAAAAAAGAGAAAACATTTGTTTAAGGAACATGTTGAAATTCTAGTGATTTAAAGAAAAAAAAAATCCATGTTTCTTTTTTCTTATTTTATGATTTAGTGAGCACGGCAAACAATTTTCACCAAATGTGATGACTATCATAATAGGAAAGTGAAATGTGCTTTACACTTACAGAGCAGGCATGTCTATTCTAATCTACAGAGTCAGGGAAGACATCTCTAATAAGAAAATTTTTAAATTAGATATGATAAATATTTAACTAGGGGAAAATGCAGAGAAGAGAAAAGGTGTTAAAGAGTGAGGGAAACATGCCAATGTCAGGTATGAAAACTGGAACAGATCTTCTGAGAAATGAAGAAAATAAAACAAGGCAAAACAAAACAATTGTTATATATAAAATGCATAGAGAAGTGGGTAAAAGTGGTTAGCTATACATCTGGACTTGAGGACAAGATCATAGAAAACATGTAAATAAGGTTATAGGGTACAAACAGTTAGATTAACAATACAAATAAAGATTATTTTGTAAAAGAATATTATCTCCTTTGATAGAAGAGGCTTAGTGAACACATACACACAGTTTGCCCAATATAACACTGAAATTTTCACGAGACTAACCCTGGTTTGTAAGACTTTAGATTCATGGTTCTTATGCACTGTACCTTACTGATTGTTCAACTAGAAGTAGCAGGACCAGATTTGTGATATAGAAAAATCAACTTCTTTAATATGGAAAATTGTTTAGAGTAGAGCAAGGGAGAGGCAGGCATCAGTTAGGAGATTATAGGGGAGGGAAGCCAAAACAAGGATGGTACCTGTGAAGATAGAGACAGATATATGGGTCAGGAAGATATTTCAGAGAAGAAAAGGCTGCAAACAGTTGTCTTAACACTGGGCTCAAAAGTGATGGAGGAGTAAAATATGAATCCCAAGTTTTTTTTTAAAAAAAGATTCAATTAATTCACAGAGGGACAGGTGGAGCAAAGATGTAATGGAAATTGTGAAGTATATGATGGAAGACAATATAGCAGGGGTGGGCTAGTTAAGACTCAAGTTTCGAGTATTAGGTTTGTAAAAATGTTAAGACTTTTTCCAATGTATAGTGTCTGTGACTCCATCATTCATTTACTTGTTATAAATACCCAGCGAATGGACTTTCATTTTAAGAATTTTATTTTCAAGATAGGTATGTATCAGAAGGAAGGTAATTTATGAAACAATCCTAATATTTTCATTAAATTATTTATATGACCACTGGAAAAATTTGTATGTTTTATATCACTTGAAATTTTAAATGTCCATAAAATATAACAATTTCCAAAAAACGAAAACATTGTTTGAAAGAGTAGCCTCCCAAAGTCATATAGAGAATAATCTGTGAGATTAAAATTCTCTCTCTGACTGGTGTCTCTGATGATAGAGCCTGTACATCTACAAACAATATTATACTGAAGGAAAGTAGAATTACTTTAAAATTACAGTATGTATCCTAAACTTTTTATCATAATACGTTCAGAACTTCCTCACAGCACCTCTTTGAGTTGAGTTTACACTCATGATCTAGGTTAATAGACTTTTTTTTTATTATTAATGTACTAAAGGTTTAAATCTTTATAGCAACCTATTTAAAAATATCTTGGAAACATTGTGTTTTGAAAAAAAAAGATTCATTTTCATATTTTAAAGTTAGTCCCTTGAGATGTATATTTGTTTAAAGTTGTTGAGAATAAAACTGAAATGCTTAGTTTCCCCACAGTAAAAATTAAGATAATGATTGCAATCATTGTTCCACTGATGTTATATGGAGACAAATTGATATGTGCCAATTTTTTTCCTGTCAAAACAACACATATATTTATAGAACTCTTCTTTTCTACTTTTCCAAAGCTTCACACTGACCAAGATAAAGGAGATGGAAATTTAAAATACATATTAACAGGAGATGGGGCTGGCAGTCTATTCGTTATAGATGAAAATACAGGAGATATTCATGCAGCAAAGAAATTAGACAGAGAAGAAAAATCCCTGTACATTCTTCGTGCCAAGGCTATAGACAGAAAGACCGGGCGGCAGGTGGAACCTGAATCTGAATTTATTATTAAAATCCATGATATCAATGACAACGAACCAAAATTCACAAAAGACTTATACACTGCCAGTGTTCCTGAAATGTCTGGAGTTGGTAGGTACATGTTAATCAATGTAAACTAACTTTTCTATTTGCTTGTTTGCTAAGGTATTTCTTATGGACATACAGTTATGATATATTGCCTATTTTAAGATAAAAAGTATAACTGAAACTATTTAGTGTTAGCTATCTTACTTCGGATTATTTTCAGTTTTATGTATCTTAATGTTTCCTATTATGTCGTAATTGATGCCTAAAATGGTTAGTACTGGGAATAGTTCTTCCATTACATTTCAACCAATGTTTTGATCTCTACTCAACTGCCATTCAGATGGCAGTCAAGTTGGATATATTTTTGCCTGAAATGAAATGAAAGGAATATCAAATAGTGTCAGCAGTTTTGGATAGTTTTTCTTGCATTATTTTGCATAATAACAGCTAATGCTTGCATTTGACAAATTTCTTTTGATTGTCTCATTTGATCATTGAAACAATGTAATGTGTAATGTGGTAAATATTTCTATATTTTATTTTTAAATCCCCATTCTATTAATTAGGAACCTAGAATTTAAGAAGATTAAACAACTGAATTAAGATAAAAAAAACTGGTAGTATAACAGCAATACTTCAAGTCTTTTTATGTTATTTTAGTTAGATCTCACTACTGAATGACTACTTATCATGCCAACTGAGAATAACTGTTTCATTTTTTTAAGGCTGCCTATGCTCATAATTTTAAATATCATTTGTTATTATGCAATGTTTTTATCTGTATGGGTGATTACATTTAGCTCTATTTATATGAAAGGTTTAGATTCATTAATGAGATTGTAAGAGCTAATTCTTAAATCCTAATAGATTTCTAAAAAAAAACAAAAAAACTATTAATATAAACAATCCAAAATATGCAACTGATTTTCAAAAGTTGATGCTATTTAGTTGAATATTATTTTAAAATCAGTTTTAAGTATATTTTGACATTATTGAAATTAACACATTACAGTCTAAAATAATTTCTTTAGAGGAAAAAAAACCTATATCTATCTTTATTGAGTGATTGATGTCAAATATTTCTTAATTCTGTTCCATCTAGCCAGAAGAACCAAGAGTTTATGTAAAAAAAGTTATAATTCCCTTTTACATCAAATGAAATCTCATCTGTCTGAGAAAAGTGCAGTTCTTTTCAGGCATTCATTTCAAAAATATAAAAGAGACTTATCAAATTAGATAGGAGTCCTTTGAAGTCATAAGGCCTAGAATGAAACATGAACAGTTGTGTTAGGCTGGTACAGTTCCATGGAAAGTATTAGATGGATCCATAGAAGTCAACCAGTGAGCTAATGTAGATATACACCATGATCTCTGTTTGGTCTTATATTTGAGATGCAGAGACATCTAAAACTATACTCTCCATTTCAACTTCCAACTGATGAACTTTCTAAATTAGTTTGTTTTTTTGTGTAATGCCCTTTAAGTTTTGTAAAACCTTATAGTTTTTCTTGTGTATATGTTATTTTGTCAGGTATTTTGACACTTAATGGTATAAAAATGTTCACTTATCTTTTTCTGAAAAAGTTTGATATACCTATAGGAATAAAAAGCATAATTAAGAAGACAGATATTTAAATTTTTATAATAATTGATTTAAATTTGAATAACTTTTAAAAATTTCAAAGTGTTACCTCATTTTTAAAAACAATACTTACCAGAGACTATTGATATTAAAACTAAACTAATCTGTGTTTTATCCAAGATTATTTTACATATTTAATAGAATATTATCATCTATCTACCTAATTCAAATATATTCTTTCCTATCTGAAATACTAATATAGTCTAGATTCTAATAATATTTATCAAGTGAATGATAATATCAGGACTGGACTAAATATTTCTATATTTTATTTTTAAAAACCCTTCTCATTCAATATTCATAATAAAACATAGGATATATAAGTTTATGCATGGAAGAAGGCTTAAAGATCATCCTGTCAAAAAAAAAACAAACAAACAAACAAAAAACGCCCACAAAATCTTTCATGTAAAGAAGTCTATACTTCATTTATATAAGCTTTAAATTGTGGGCAGTACAATTTATGACTATCACAGGCCTTAAAAAATAAGAATTAGTGCCATTGCCAAATGCATTCCCTCTATGTCTATAATTCCCCCCCAAAAAACCCTTGAAAAACATAGAGCAGGCAGCAATATGCCTAATATACCTCTGGTGGCACAAAATTAATAAAAATTTAAGAACTACAGGTAAATATCGGTCCCATTTTTAGAGGATAGTTGTTATTCTTTATTACTAATATTGACATTACTATATTAATTGCTTTCTCCTTTACATGTGTGTCTATTTTTAAATATAAATGCTTATATCTATATACACAATATATATGCAGAAGATATAATATTTGGTTTAATCATCTCTCTTAATAAATAAGTGAAAATGAGCCCAAAAGAATTAAACTGACTTACCCCCAAAAACACAGAGATAGCTTATTACTAATACTAATTTAAGAAAAGATCAATGTAGAAATATCTCAATAATTTTAATGCTTTACTATTTTTCTCCACTGTAAAATAGTCACGCTTATTATGCAAAACATAGTTTGGAAAACTTCTAATTTTATTATATTCTAAGTAACTCCTTAAAATCAGCATGTTTCTTATTTTATTTCTCATTTTGTATTTTTTTTTAATTCAAATGCTACCCTTTTGCGGATGTGATTTTCTCTGCTTTTTCCTATAGAGATAATCACTTACAGAAAGAAACTAAAAGGTGATACTTAGGAACTCTGTCAGGCTGTATGTAACCCATATGTTGACAGTTAAAGCCTGTGTATAATCAAATAATAAAGAAATCCTCTATAAATGAAGTAATGCACAATGATTTAATTCTAATATTATTTTTATAATATTAATAATTTTCATTGAAATCAGGATTGAGAAACTACTATCATTAACTTAGGGGGTAAATAAAATCTAATAAAAAATGAAATTTCTTTATAATTATTCTCTTTCCAATGTTATCCTTTGATACTCTGTACTGTCTCCTCATTTTTGTCATAATATATTTCTTTTTTTTCTCTCTCATTAACTTCTTCTTGCTTTTTCTCTCTCGTCCTGTTTCTTTCAAAACATATGCCATATTCCATTTTAATTCTTTGAATCATGTGACCCTCAGCCTTTTTAAAGGTAAATGGCTACAATTAACTCTTAAATCTAAAATATGTTAGCATCTTCTGATCAGAGCATATAATCTGGGTGCTATACGAGGAGGATACATAACGAAAGAAAATGAGATACACTTTGATTTAAATATTTGTAGCAGAGCCCTACCTTTAATATTTTCAATTTTCATGGTCATTATATTTTTATTATAGATTATCTATCAACTTTCAATATTTGCATGCCTTCATTCTTCATCTAAGCAAATTACCATTGTGTAAATGTGGAGGTTTTGGATGCATACTTTCTCACTGACTGGGTATTTCCCCTAACTGGTCCCTCAAAATCTTATCCAGTTCTCCTTCTACACCATCTCTCAAATAAGAAATTCCTGTACAGTTTTTCCATAGATCATACAAACAACTCATCAATGAATCCTTCATGTCCTAATCTTGGTCCAATCTTAGAGATTTACTATCTGTGGTTCAGTATGTAACATGTCCAAATGTACTCATCATGCCAGACAGGCCACTTAGCAAATTATTTAGAATGGAGCTTCTTTCCTCAAATTGGCTAGGTCGAACCCCATCCCCATCACCTTCTAGGTGTGTGATCATGAGCCACCTCTATATATCCCAAAACCTACATGCCATTTTTATCATTAGGATAAAGAAATAACACAAATCAATTGCTGAGAACTCTGCCTAGTCTACATTAAGTATTCTGTAAATGTTCTTGTGATGACTTTGAGCTAGAAACTCTGCTGGGCTTTAGAGACAAAATATTGAAGAAAGCAGATATGGCCCCTACCTTTGGGGACCTCACATCATACAGGGCAAAACCTATAAATAACAAATAACACAAACTTGTTAATCAGGCTTCACTATATTTTACTTAATTTTTAAAAATCTTTTGTTTAATATAAAAGTAAAATATTTATTTTAAATTATTTGAGAACCAATGAATATTATAAATATCTCAGAAAATTTAGAGGAATATAATGTTCAAAATGATGCATTTCTTTTTAATCTGTCTTTATAAACAAATATTTATAAAATTAGTATAAAACATATAAAGCAATATCTATGAAATTTTATTAGTAAATAGCATTAATTGTGTAATTAGTCCTTACATTTATGGGAAAAAAGAAAGAACCATCCATGTGCTAAAGTCCACATAGTAGATGTTTCCTTTTTTCTTTTTGCTATCATAAATATCAATGATATGCTATCAGTGTTTATCAATGTTTAACAGCATTCCATATTATTACCATGATTCTGAGACATGGGATAGTATTTTAGGTGGGTGTTTGTAGCATTAGAGCCACATTTTAGGCTTAACTTTTATTATTTTTATTTTTTTGGTCAAGTATTTTTGGATAAATTTAAAGATCATATACTCACAATAAAGAGCAAACAATCAAAATCAAATTCAATAAAAAAGTATATTATTTCAAGTGTCAAAATGGTACACAGGAGTTTTTCCCTGTGCTCATAGTGAAATGATACCCACAGTAAAAGAAAAATAAAACTGGTGGCCAAAGAAATATCATAAAACTGATGAATTAACTACTTGAAATTAGTATATCAGTTATGATTAATAATTCATATTTTGAAATAATCCTCAAGTATGAAAACAATTTTACTCTAATGTATGTTCATATAGGATTATATAAAAATAATTATAAATCAGAAAAACTTTAGTTGAAGTTCTGAAGATTATTTGGTTGGTGAAAACTATTATTTTTGCTTTGGTCTAGCTAGGACATCAGGACATGAGTGGATATTTTTTAAATGATAGAAGAGTACATCTGGAATTGACTGAGTTGTAGTGTATCCTCTCACTGGACATATCAATTCTGTTAAAGCTGAGAAAACAGAGGCCTCAAGAGGAAGAACTCAAGTTCTCATCTTTTGATAATTAATTTTGAGAACACATAAAAAGACTTGCTAAATTCATGCATTAATATTCAAATATATTGATAGAAAATGAGCTGTTAGTTTAATCTTAATGTACAATACATTAATTGTTAGAATTTGCATTCACATATGCATGCAGATTTTGAGAAATAATTCACTACAACTCAATTACGCAAGTTATGAGTGTGTAATATATGTGCGGTATTAAAGTAGGAGACAGGCCCAATTTGGAACTCTCCTGTCCTAAAGACTATTAACACCTATTTGAGTCAAATACTTGAAAATTATATGTAGTATACCGGAAAATGTCATAGAAATTCATTCTGCCCAAGGTAGGCTTTAGTTAATAGTAAGTTTACAACCATGCTCTGACTTTCTGTAGGGATCTAGTGAACTATAAGAAAAGTCTAGCACTATATTGAATTGTGTTTAGCTCCTGAAGCTAGTTTCTTTAATTTTTTTTATTTTTCATTTTCTAAAGATGATTAGTGACAAAGTTAACATCCCATGATATCAGCGGTAATTTTTCACAAAGATAGTTTCTAATTCAGAAAATGTAAGTGTCTGTGTTTGGGTGGCGATTCCTGTAGGTACATCTGTTATACAAGTGACTGCAACGGATGCAGATGACGCCAACTACGGAAACAGTGCCAAAGTGGTCTATAGCATATTGCAAGGACAGCCTTATTTTTCGGTGGACCCAGAATCAGGTAACGTTTAGTACCTGGGCATTTTCTCATTATGTAATGCATTTGGATGCACAATTCATTTGTAGACTTTTCTGTGTTTTAAAAGGTATCTATTCAGTATCATGTTTCTACTTATTCTCTATAGTTATTACATGGAAACAAAAGCAAACTTCCTATTATTGAAATACATTGAATCATTAGCTCTTTGGACTATTTATTTTGTTTAAATTTATGACACTAAATACAAAGTTTCACAGAGGTTCAGTACTTTATGTGTCATAGGAAATACTCAAAATCTAAAGAATGTGGCAGTCATCAAAATTAAGAAAGTTTATGCATCCGACAATTTTTGATTGAAATTTGTTTTAATCAAAAGGATAATCCAACTGATTTTGAAAAATTCACTTCCTGAACAGTATCCAATGGAAGAATTCCTTCTGTTTTGATCATTATGTTAAATTGGTTATGGATTGAAATATTATTTAGATAAACCACCATTTTATCTGTCTGCTGTCATTAACTTCTGTAATATGGATCCTGCATAGCACAACTTAAGATAAAAATCAGTGGTTAAATTGTAAAATATTTGTCTACTTTTCCAAAAGGCATAATAAAAACCGCATTACCAGACATGAGCAGAGAAAATCGAGAGCAGTACCAAGTGGTTATACAAGCCAAAGACATGGGCGGCCAGATGGGAGGTCTTTCTGGAACCACCACGGTGAACATCACTCTGACGGATGTCAACAACAGCCCTCCTCGATTTCCCCAGAGTAAGGAAGGTCTTGGTGGCCTCACGCCAGAAGCCTTCTCCAACACACGACAAACAGAGGCTAATATTTGTACTAATGGTTTCACTGCTAGTTTATGCATAAAGGCCAATCTACAACCTTTGTCCCTACAAGATAATAATGATTTCCCACAAACTGAAAGTCACCATGATCATTTTCATCAGTGAGTAGGTAGTAAAAGAAAACATAAAAATGAGGTTCTTTTTGCAACTTTAATTATTCTCTTCTACCTTTAGAAGAGTTATAAAGTTTTCCAGACTACCTTTCTCAACATGTGCTGTGATCATCTCGTTCTTTTTCTTATCTCTTTCCTGGTTAGGAGTGCGGACGCTCAAGTCTGCCTACCTGGCTTCAAATCCCATGTCTGTCATTTGTCTTGCCTCAGTTCTCTTGTGTGTACCCAAGAATTATAATCCCTTATTTAATCGAGTCTAAAACACAGACTTGATGCTTTAGCATCTCTGAAAATCAGATACTACATTAAAATCAATTAATGTTGGTTCAATTGGAAGTATTTTTTTTTTCTTTTCTTTTCTTAGTGGTCCATAGAGTTATAGTATACCTTGATTGTGATGGCATCTGAGACATGTTAAAGTTTGCTGGTATCTGCTACCTACCTGTGAAGGTTAAAACAGTTAATACTCTTTCAGTTGTCACCTTTTTAGGCATGCATGTTAAACCATGGATGCTTTGCATATTATGAGGTCCTACAAAAACAGATTTTGATGCTCTGATGAAAATGTTTCCATTTTACAGAAAATAAAAGTATAAAGGTCCCTATCTTAAAATGTTCAATTAAGGGATCCTCAAATTTTAAGTTATGACATTGACTCCAATCATTAAAGCATTTTTCCAGGCTAGTCAAATTTAAATCATTTGATAATTTAGCTTTGGATGGTGGACTTGAAAATAAGATAAATGTTAAAAAATAAAGTTTTTCGAGAGTGTGAATTAACATAAATGAGCTTAATTAACATAAATCTAAATTTTGCTTTCAATTTCCTTAAATATAAACTGAAAAAAGTATGATTTGATGAATTCTCAAATGGCTCTCCATTCAATAATTATATGATCTATTATAATCTTAACAAAAGATTTGGAACTATAATAGTAACAATACAATTATTCAAGAAGTAACCCCTGAGCTAAGCATATTAAAGACATAATTTTAGGCAATCTTCTTAACAAAACTATGAGTTAAATGGTATCATTATCAATGTTCTTTCATAGATGTAGAAGTAAAGGGTTACAGAATTTAATTAACTTGTCCAGTGATGAGAATTTAAATCCACTCCCTCTTTTTCACCACTGGAAAAATAACAGAATTTGAAGTTTGAGAGCCTTAGTTTTGCATTCTACTTTCTCCAATTTTACAAAATGATTTCCTTGAGCCCTATCCTGGGGATAATATACCTTCCTTGGTCCTATGAGGACTAATGTTAAAATTAAATAAGTTAACATAGAGGGTCATTAGCCTTATATAAAGTTCAGCATGTAATGTTTAAAAACATTTATTAACTTTTTTTGTAATATTTCTAATTTGTATTTACAATAAATAGTCACAAACTAAAATGCAATGTAATGATTGGCTGGAACTGCATCTCATTTAAAGCCATTTACATGTAAGAAAATTCTGTGTACTTCTTTATTTTTCTATCCCTGACTTAGAATATAAAAATGTGGTTAAAAAGGCAAGAAACCAAATATTTACTGCTTATCTAGAGCTTTCAACATTGTCATTACAAATTTTATGTATATTAAGTTATTTAAAAGATTTATTTAGTTTCTTGCCCTGTTAAGTCAAATTCTGGATTCTAATATCTAGACAACCTTGGGACATTCACTTACTTTTTCTGGAACTTATATTGCTCACTTACAAAATGAGAGTGTTCTGCCTTTATAAATTATTTGTCCAACTTAATAAATCTCTAATTTTTGACAGCGTACAATTCAATATGATTAAAAAAAAAAACTCTCCCAATTTAAAATTAATTTATTTAAGTAAAATAGGCAAAGGAAATAAAGGACTTTGTTGTCTAAAGATGAAATGTCAAAAGAGCTCTGATTTAATTTTCAGGTACGTATCAATTTAATTCTCCTGAGTCTGTACCTCTTGGAACCCATCTTGGAAGGATAAAAGCCAATGACCCTGATGTGGGGGAAAATGCTGAAATGGAATACAGCATTGCTGAAGGAGACGGAGCTGACATGTTTGATGTCATCACTGACAAGGCTACACAGGAAGGGATTATAACTGTCAAACAGGTTTCTTTTTGCTGTCTTCATTTTTTCATTGAACACTTTATGGTTTATTTTTGCTTTTCAGTTAAGGGAAGAAAAGCCTCGGATTTATTTTCCCCATTCTTTACATGCTGTCTATCCTTCATGTAAGTGGGAATAGTTGTGATTTCACTTCAAGTAAGTTAAGCACCTTCATCACTGACACTTAAAAAAAGTGATATAAAACCTCAACTGCTTGTGCTTTTAGTAGATGACAATCAAACTAGGATTAGATAACCTCAAAAGTACTTGTTTTTTGTTTCTCCATGGCAGAAAAAAGTAGACAAGCAGCCATCACTTTAATTCATGCACTCTTCAACATATTTAAACTGTTAAATGTGATGGTCTATTCAAATAGATGGAATCTGAAGATGTTATGTGTTTTCTGTTGGATTTCTTGATTTTTAATGCACTGTGAGAGAATGTTATGAAGCTTTACATAGACTATTCCGGCTAAATATTGATTATATTGTCTTGATTGCTCTGCTTTCATTAGCATCTTTCTTATCACCGTGTTCAGTTAGAGAAATGATTTTTCTCTTTTTAGAAATGCAGAACCTAAAAAAGCAACTTATATACATAAATAGTTTGCTAAATCACTACTTTATTCCAAGATTTCCTCTGATTCTAACTTCATATGACTTTAATAATAATAATAAATAAATAACCTATATGTGACCACTAAAATGTGAAATTCATTATTAAGTAGGAATTAATCTTAATGTGTATACCATTATATTTACCATTATAGTTACTCCCTATATAGAAGTATAAGGCAAAACAAGTATTTACTAATTTATTTGACATACATATAAAGCAATAATTGGGAAAATTATTTAACCAGGATTATTGGTACCATTAAGAGAGCTGGTTATTAAATTTTGAAATTAGCTTCCCTTGTTATGTCTGCTGTATTATAGTAATTTTTCTTATTTTATTTAACTTCAGAACTTAGACTTTGAAAACAAAATACTGTACACTTTAAGAGTGGTTGCCAGTAACACTCATCCTGATCCACGATTCCTACACCTGGGACCTTTCAAAGACACAGCCACGGTCAAAATATCTGTGGAAGATATAGATGAGCCTCCTGTGTTCAGTAAAATTTCTTACCTGATAGAAGTAGATGAAGATGTAAAGGAGGGCAGCATCATCGGACAGGTTACAGCATATGACCCAGATTCCATGAACAATTTAATAAAGTAAGTATTTTGAGAAAATTTAAATTTTCGAAAAAAACCATATTTTTAGTATTTAAAAGTTGTGTGAAAAAAACATCATCATACAGTGTATGATCAAGTACAAACACTTCCATACCACAAACTGTAAACTGTGCTGTCTTCTAAGTGCTTTGGCTATACTATTTTATTTGACTCATCACTTTACAAGGTAGATCCCATTATTATATATTTCTGCAGATAAGACTAAGGCATGGAGCATTTAAGTCAATAACTAACCCAATAATTAGTCAGTGGCAAAACTGGATTTGAAAATCAGGCTGTCTGGCTCCAGAGTTTATTTTAATCCCTTAGCTGTTGTGATTCTGTCTCAGTGTCTCTCTTGGATAAATGATTGTTCAAATAATAAGTAATCTAAGCAAATAAACTAGAAAAAAATTGTCCTGGAAATGTTATAGATACTTTGAAAATGTTGAAATATCTTCTTTTGAAAATAGTCACTAGGCATACCATATGTTGAAATTTTGGGAAAACCATATGCCAGTTGTATTTTAATAATAACACAGAATTAGTAAAGAAAGTAATATTTGAGAACGGTAAAAGTATTAAAAATTAGTTTAGAATTGTATAGTATAGCGTAATACTTTCCCAAAGTTTGAATATTGTAAAAACTATTTGAAAGCTTTCAGATATTCCAGAAGCTTAAATGAATCTGTATATGGTGCTTCAGAAGAATGTAAATATAGTTGTGACATAAATGGGATAAATAGGATGGGTGGACGAAGATGCGTAGATATGTCAATGAAGACACAGCGCTGAAATACAGATAAATAATACATTATCTGTTAATGTGTGCCTAGTAAGGGCATAAAATGCCTGCTTTACAACTTAATTTTTTAATTAAGGAAAATAAGTGGTTAAATTATTAATGAGAATTTCCAAGTTCATGTTATACTATCACACGTAGAAAATTAAAAAGCACAGTGCAAAATATACAATCATTTTTATAAGTTGTATTGAGTATTGACTATTCAATAGTTAATTTATGAAGCAATATTTTTGCACTAAATATATCATAATGTATATTTAATTTGTTGGTTGATTAATATAGTATAAGTCCATAAAGTTTTAATCTGTAGTTAATGTTAGATTAAAATATTGGGTTAATTTTAGGTTAATTAGAATATAATTTAGTCAACTTTCTCTTTTAAATAAATGTTCAGGTTCAAATTATGTATGTTGCATATTACTTTAAAAATATGACTTATAATACAAATACATAGATAATTTCACTCAATTTTTATCAACATACATAAGATGCATTAATTTAAAATGCCCATATTATATAAAATAAAACTAAAATGAAATAAATAAGTAATCTAGTTCTCCAGTGGTCTATATATATGTGCTAGTATGTTTATATCCAAAATAATGTTTGTTTGTATTTTATTGAAATCATATCCAGCTGATTGGTTTTGGCATTTCTTATATGTGCATTTGTTTTGTTTTAAAAAGTAACAATAGAAAGTTTCAAATATTTTTTTGTGTTTGCAATATTGCAACGGAAATAAACACCACTTATATTTAATAAAAAGATAAGACATAGTTCATACCAATAGCTATAACTGCTCAATGAAATATCTGTCATTGATAGTTTTTGCCAGATTCTCTCCTAAAAAATAGTAATCAATGATGGCTGTGCTTTCATTTCTCCCTAGTTTGTGGCACCAAATGCTTATATTAAATTCCACATTTATGGTTTTTAAAAAGTCATCGATTGTAACTTTTATCAACTACCATTGTTAGAAAGTTGTAGATAAGTGGCAGCATATTAACTCTTTCAGATGAAGAACCATTTATTGCCAAACTATTGAGCATTCCTCAGTATGAATAAGAGCAGATCTTAATAATCTGTGTATCCTTTCCTCATTCATTTAGTACTATATTTTGCATACTAGGAATTCAATGAATGTTGGTTAACTTAAAAGAGGCACCCAACTGTCTTATGTTGCCAAAGGTATTTGTTTATTCAGAGAACATCAAAAGTTTCATCAAGCTTTAGAAGTGTAACACTCCATTCTACAAAATGTTTTCATTTATCATGAAGTCAACTAATAAACAACAAAGTACGTGTTCTGTTATTCCAAATGTGCATCAAATTTATAACATGAGACTCAAATATTTTGCCCATCCTTTTCTCCATAAATATTTATCATTTACTGAACACTTGTTATGAACTACAACTGTCTAAAGAGCTTTATATTTATTAGCTTATTTAAGCCTCATCACAGCTTTATCTGGTACATACTGTTGTTATCATCTACATTTTATAGAAGAATACACTGAGATGAAAAGAGTGTAAGGAACTTTCCCCAGCACATAGTACAAATTATCAGACTGAGGATTCAAACTATTGTTAATCTAAATACATAGCCAATTCCTTAGCAGATATACTTTGATTTCCGAACAATCTTATTAATTGAAGATAATTGATATAAGGTTCCCCTTTGCAGACTAATTCAAATGACTTCAG
Source organism: Pteropus vampyrus (assembly GCF_000151845.1). Taxonomy (NCBI): domain Eukaryota; kingdom Metazoa; phylum Chordata; class Mammalia; order Chiroptera; family Pteropodidae; genus Pteropus; species Pteropus vampyrus. The sequence continues at coordinate 6,473,798 of NW_011888808.1, read as the reverse complement.
TGGTACAAAGCAGAACCCTCAAGGACAAAAAAAAGACAAAACGTGGCTTTTGTTTCTCGAAATTTGGTCTAGTTTCTCTTCGCTTTTTCCATTACCCACAATAGAAAATTTTACAAGCTCACACTCTAGGCATGTATACTTAGAAAATTATGGCTTTATTTTTATTCTTCATTTTTGGCAAATGTATTGAGGTATTATTGACCAAAAATAAACTGCACAAATTTAAATTGTATGACTTGATATACTTTGGAATACTCATATGCCCCTTAAAACATCACATATATAGCTATCTTATCCTCCTTATCTCATGCCCTTTTGTAATTCCTTTCTCTTAAACTTACTGGAACCCAACCCCATCCCCAGGCAAACGATAATCTACTTTCTATTAATATAGTTTAGATTAGATTAGATTAGATTAGATTAGATTAGATTAGATTAGCTTGAATTTATATAAATAGAATCATACAGTATTCTCTTTTGTCCCTTTTTTCACTTAGCATAATTATCTTGAGATTTTTCTATGTTGTTCTGTGCATCAATAGTTTATTATTCTAATTGCAGAATAATATCTCAGCATATGGGAATACCACAGTTTGTTTATCTATTCACTTATTGGTTGCCATTTTGAGTTGTTTCAAGTACTTGGATATTATACTACATTTATACACATTCGTATCCTTAACTACTTTTTTATTAAGTGGAACTCATATGTTATATATATAAGTATGTATTTTATTAGTTATAATATTTGCTAATATCATTAACTTCTTGATAAACTTTTATTGTATAAAATAACATACTATTATGTAGGTAGTACAACATTGATAAAAATTTAGATTGGAGATGTATATATACACACATACACACATATATATCCTTCCCCGTATCTGATAATATCATCAGGTTATAATTTCTTAAGTAAAATTTCTGGGTCAGAAACTGATTTGCAGCCTTGCTGTACAGAAGTTAAAAATGGCTGATACATTTTTAAGTTCATAATTCTCCTAGAAATATTTGTTTTTTATGGGCTACTCAAGTTTTGAAAAGACAGCAAATAGTAATTTTATCTTTAAAATATCAAGAATTATGACAGAAAAAAATATTGAGAGAACAAATTAATCTCAAATTATGTTTCTAAAATTATACTGCCAAGTCTTCCAATATATAAGGCACGCTTGAAAATATAGTGTATAGGCTGATTCCTGTTAACGCAAAAACGTATGCAAAAAAAGCTGTAGATATACAATTATAGTGTGAAAAACCAGTAATAATCTAACAAGGAGGCGACATTGTGGTAGGTGACTTTTGTTTGCTCTGATAGAATTTAGAAGGCTGACTGATCCCCAGAGCAAAATAGACTATGATAAGCATCATGGAGAAACATTTTTCAGGGAAAGCTTGGGAACTAATTCTCACTCACCAGTAAATCTGTTCATCAAACATATTTTCTGAAATACATCTGCCACTTGCAACATAAGATTATGGTTACAATTAGCAGCTGTTGTCAGCTTGCTTCACCTCATAAGTAATCATGAATTTCCCAAGTTATAGGATTGATTATAGCTCTACAGGTTCCGAAAAAAACATGTTGTCTCATTTTATACCTATTTTATGCTCACCATATTTAAAGTTTAACAAATTTTTGAAGAAATCCTTTTTACTGCAGTCGAATCGTGAAATAAATCCAAGACAAAGTTGCTAGTGAGAAATTAGTTATGCCTCAATAAAATGTACATAATTCCATCATAAGCTAGAATTAGTGCATTCATATATGTGTAACTGCTTGCCTAATATTTGCTTGATTTTATTACAGAGAATAAAATAATCATTTTAAAATCATGTCACTAATATCTGGAAAAAAAATAGAACTATTTGTTCAAACATTATATAGCCACATTCTTTTGAAAAGGACTGAAGGTTTCATGGCTCATAGCTAGACAACACATTTTTAGAAAGCAGTACCTGGGAAGAGCAAACCCATAGCCAAATTATTTTAACTTAGTTGATGGATGATGGACCTGGAATTCAGTAAAACATAAAGAATGCTATCTTTGACATATTTCTGCATATTATCTATGTGTTTTGGTGTCTGTAATTTAATTTACTTTTTTTTGCAGTAGATGGAAATACAGGGATCTGATATGTGTTTAACTGTTAATGGTGGGAAATAAGAAACAAAAGGCAACTAAAAACAGAGTTCAACTTTCACAGGCTCAGTTCCCTTGTAATCTTTTTTACTTGTTATTTGACACCTATGTGATTGGATCCTGTCTCTGCAGAAGGCATTTATTAAAAAAATTAGGCCAATGATCTTTTTTAAAAAAAATGTTCAAATTCAGTGTAAAGGGATCAATAAAATAGTGTTTTAATAGGCCATCCACCAGAACATAAAGATAGTTTTGTCCTGTGTTAAGTATTTATCAGGCTCTTTCTGCTCATTTGTTGTAATCCGGTGCATTTATTATTAATAGGTTAACCGGAATAGCCTGTTCTGCATTGAAAATAGAACATTGGCTGCTAAGTAAAAAAAACAATTATCCCTGGGCTTTGAAAACTTCAGAACATTATTTTCACCGGGGCAAATTTCTGAATATAGACCTGGATGTTTGCAATGTTAATGTTAAAGTGAGCTATTTCTAAATCATCAAAGTGATATTCCTTCACAAATTCTTAACTTGAAAACAGCGCCTAACAGGGTGGAACCTAAGAATAATGCATCCCAAATTCCAACCTGTTTTTATTCCACATAAGCTCCAAGTGAGTGAAAGATAAATTTGTATAATGTTAGAATTGTTAGCCATCCTTCAATCATAGAAAGCCCCATGCTAATCTCTAAGGCAAGCGGCAATGGGCACAAAGGTATTTACTTCCACTTTGATCTTAATGTGAACAGTAGGAAGAAATCCAAAATCTATTTGGCCATAAGCAGATAATGGTTAACTATTGAATTTTCTGACAGTGGAAAGAGATACACATAGGTGAATATTATGCATTGAGGTCCATTCAACACATAGATGTGGTTGTTGTTGTTTTTTTACTTTGCTGTATTTGTGTTCATTTTGATTTTTGATTTGTAAGCAGAATTTAATGTAAGTATTTAAGAAAAAGTAATACATTGTTTAATATTCCAGTGACTTTTTCAGCCCACATTAGGAATTAAATTAAAGGGGATAGACACTTTGAGACAGAAAACACTATATTTGGCTTCATTTTAGCACTATTAAGCAATAGAAATGAAATAAATATATTTATATGACTGTCATCTTTAATTTTAGTACATGAATAGGTATGTTAAAAATAAGAACTATCTCAGATCCTTATCTGACAATGAATTCTTAGTTAAAACTTGATACAATTTTTGCTTCCGTGAAATACAGACATACATATACAGACATACATATAAATATGCATTCTATATATTTATTTTTATATTTAGGTTTCAAATTATCCTATTTTTTACCTAGGATTTCCCACCCAGAAGTATAGCTACCTTTGAGCAGTGACCATATATCATATAAGTTTTTCAAAAATCCCTAATTTCTTCTTATAACAATTATGTAGGAAAATTACAATCATGATTATTGAAAAAGTGAGAAAATACTATCGTTTCTTTGCATCTCTATTCTCCATTGCTCAACCCTTCCAAAGGAAGACAAGAAGGTGACTGAGCTGGTTTCATATTTTGTGAGTAAGGTACAGAAAGGAACCTGAGAACAACTACAAAAAGTTTTTAGCTATTCCACTTTTGAGATGAAACCTGATATAAATAGAAAGATAGAGAGATAGAGAGATGATAGATTAGAAAGATATAGATGATAGATGATAGAGAGAGAGAGAGAGAGAGAGAGAGAGAGATGATAGATAGATGATAGATAGATAGATAGATAGATAGATAGATAGATAGATAGATAGATAGATAGATGATAGATAGGTAGGTAGGTAGGTAGGTAGGTAGATAGATAGATAGATAGATAGGACCAAAACTCACTTTGAAGCAATATTTGTGAGTTTGAACAAATAATTTTAGAAAGTTTAGTTGAAAAAAACTTATGCGAGAACCATTATGTACTTACTACACAAAATTATTAAAATTTTTGAAATCTGAGTTTACTGACATATCCCTTGAATTCAGCAAAATTCTCATAATAATAGACTAAGTCAGGTGTTATTTAAAACAACCCAACTCCCCAAATCGTAGAATTTAGAAAAATATGTTTTGACCCAATATTTAAAAATTGCCAATGTTTCACAATGTTTAAAAACCGACATATGTATTATTTCTATTTGTCAAAGTCAGGGCCAGATAGAAAGTATATTACAGATTTATAATGAGAACTGTAATTCCCTAATTCACCAGATAAAAAAGGCTACACGCCTTTAATAGATACTAGAAGAGTGAGGATGCCAGAAGATGCTGATTAGTCTCTTAGTTGTCTGTCATTTTTCCTTTTTCTAATTGGTTTATCCCATGATCTATAACCTTGCTACATGTGCCTTGTCCATGGATTTGCCACATGGGATTCACTTAAGAGTTTGTTAGAAATGCAGAATTCCAGCTCCCACACTAAACTTCCTGAATCGGAATTTTTTTTAACAAGATCCCTCGTGTGATTCATATAAACATTAATTTTTGAGAAACACTTAATTTTCTATCATGGTACAATTAACATTCAATAGTAGATCTCAAACAGATGTAAAAAGTGTTAGCTACTAGAGCCTAACATGGCCTGGTGCAACTAAAAAAAAAAAAATACATTTAAGCTAGCTTTTTATTTTCTATCCTTTCTTCCACCTTTAAGGGCTCCTATGATTAGTTAAGGCCCATCTAGATGATTAAGGCTAATCTCCCATCTCAATTTCTTTAAACGTGATCACTTCCACAAAGTTCCAAGGACTAGGTTCCAAGGATTGGGAGATGGACTTCCTTGTAAGGGATGGCGAGGGTGGTATTTCACCAACTGTAGAACGATGCAAAGTTTATAGTGACATCTTCCATATCCGTCCCTAATGAGAGTCACCGAACTCCGTGGTAATGGCATCTCATTTTTATTTGGAATACGTTATAGGGACAGATTGGAGGAAGATCTATGATTCGATTGAGATGTTCCCTGAATTAAGAGCCATTCAGGAGCAATGTGTTTTTACAATGGCCTCTCCATATTCACTTACTCTCATAGGACTCTGTGGACACATGTCTTTATGTTTTGTTTTTTTTTTAAAACATAATTTTAATTTATCTAATGCCATTGACTCTCTTGAGTTTAATATGTCTCTAGCATAGAATAGGTCTCTGATAGGACAAGTAAATCAAATGACAATGAAAAACTCACTTGAAAGCTGCCACAAGGGTTCATGAGTATAAATAATGATTTCAAAGTACACATAATCATAGAACTGGAATAATGCAAACAACCAAATATATCAAATTGCCTAAATGACAGATACATTAAACAAATTCAAAAAAGTTCTCCACATTTTACTGGTCATGTCTTTGTTACAAAATCATGTGAACTGCCTATAACTTTAATAAATAGTAGATAAACGAATGATCTTAAACGAAATCCTGGATTCACAAGTCTCTTTTTTGCTAGATACTCTGTGGATCGGCACACTGATATGGAGCGGATTTTCAGTATCAATGCAGAAAATGGCTCAATTTTCACTTTGAAGCCCCTTGACCGGGAATCGTCTCCTTGGCACAACATCACCGTTACAGCCACAGAAATAAGTAAGTTGGAACGCATCCATCTGAACACATTTTTCTTTTTACCGAAGTGGTAAAATAATGGCAATAAGTAAATTTTTTACTTTTCTGGAATGGAATGGTTTTATTATTAGCAAGAGCTGAGAGAGATGATTTAGATTGTATTAGATTCAATTTTTAACTTAATGAATATAAATATTCATTTATTTTAAACAATTTACACCTTCTATAGTATAGAAATATAATTTAACTGCATGAAAATAATTATCAGTCTAAGAAAATTCTCTCTTAGAAATAATACTTTATTCTCAATCATAATCTCCTCTTTTTATCATGCTTTCCATCTGGACCATGTAAGGAAGCTGAGATATCCATCAGCAATCCAATCAAGTAGTGAATACCACAGAAATGATCTGTTGCTAAGTTACAAAGGGGGAGAGTGGTATTAGCGCTTCTCTGTAAATGAGACTGAAATCTTACACGTGTTCTCGTTGCAGATAACTCAAAACAAAGTAGCCACATTCCTGTCTTCATCAGAATTCTAGATATAAATGACCATGCTCCGGAATTTGCCATGTACTATGAAACATTTGTTTGTGAAAATGCAAAACCTGGGCAGGTAAATAAATTATTATAAACTTTAAAAATAATATTTCTTCTTCATGAAGGCAAATGACATTCACTTGCACATTGTTTTTCATGCAAACTACTGTCAATTCTTCATATTACTTGATTATTGTCCCTTACTAAAAAACACAATAATCTTAAAATTGCTTTTGTTATTCAGTTTATGCTAAATAGGAAAAGTTATAACATATGCTTTAATTTATATACCATCTACATAACAAATATTACATGTACCTGAACTCATAATTATGTCGATACTGAATTATCTTCAGAATGAAAAAACATTATTAAATAAAAGATAAAATATGACAATAAAATTGTTCTATGTTAATGTAAAGGGAATCATAATAACTGTTTTGTAGATTACATTATGCCACTTTTAATCGCTGTCAAAACATTTTGGTTTAATATGTTATGTTTTGTTTGTGATTTTTCAATTTTAATATTAGTGAGATAAAGATTGTTTGAAGAGATAGAAAGTCCCCTTACTAAATAACATTTCAGATATCTCTAAAGTAATTTTAAGCAAATGCAGAATGTTTATTTTTGACACTAATACAGTATTTAAAAAATGACAGTAACTACACACATTGTACTGAAAGAGACTTTTACCAGTCATTTAGATATTTCTTTAAAGAAAAGTAGGTAGATGTTAAGAATCCTATATAATGCCATCATGTCTTTTTAAATATAGAAAATAAAAGTAAAATACAGTCTTCTATTCCAATAGAGATTAAAATGGACTGAATGATTCTGTCCCTGCCTAAACTTATATGTTGAAGCCCTACCCCTCAATATGTATTTGGAGATGGGGCCTCTAGGGAAGCAGTTAAGGTTAAATGAGGTCTAGAGAGTGGGGTTCTGCTCTGATAGGACCAGTGTCCTTTAAAGAAGAGATACCAGAAAGATCACTCTCTCTCCATGCATATACTCAAAGGAAAAATTATTTGAACATGTAAGAATAAGGCAACCATCTGCAAACCAGGAAGGGATCTCTCTCTAGAAGCTCACCGTACCAGTACCTTAATCTCAAACTTTCAACCTCTAGAACCGGGGAAAAATAAATTTCTGTTGTTTAAGCCACCAAGTATGTGGTACCTTGTTATGGCAGCCCAAGTAGGCTAAGAAAAATATATACTACATTCCTCTTACATACAAAAATTAAAATAAGATTTTTTATTATCAACAAAGAATCATTACGCAGTTATTTGGATTAAAAATTGTATTCCTTCTCTCACTTTGCAACATGTAATGGGCATATTTTCAGTTTAATAAGTGATTATTTTTAATTTGAATCTTCAGTATCATAGCATAGACATACATTAATTAGATTATTTATCTACACACCTATTAATAGAAATTTGGTTTACCAACAAAATGTTACTCTAGGAGACAGCACTATAATATGTATTATAGTACATTCATATTTATACACTACCCAATATTATTTTCCTTTGATATAATTCTCAAAGTAGGAATAATTAAATTTTATCTGTACTCATCTATGTGTTCAAATAGCTCTCCAAATACGTCATATACCTAGTGATAACTCTCATCACATGTAAATAAATAATTGTCTATTTATTGAGTAACAGATATAAATGTCTGCCAATAACAGGAAATCCTCCGAAATTATTGAAGCTAAATATTTCTTCATAAATATGTGGCCTTTTAAATAAAAAGTTTTCACAGATAACATCATATTAGTTTTTTAAACCTACCCTGACAAATTACCACAAACTAGACAGCTTAACAAGAACAGAAATGTATTTTATTCTCACCCCCAGTCTGGTGGCTAAAAGTCTAACATCAATGTGCCAGCAGGTTCATGTTGTCTCTGAAAGCTGTAGGCAGAGATACATTCTTGCCATTTTCTAGCCATACCTTGATTTGTGAACCCAAATTATTCTAATCTCTGTCACCATTGTCATTCCTCTATCTTTCCATGTCCAAATTTTCCTCTTCGTATGAAGACTCCATTTATTTGATTAAGGCCCACCTTAATCCAATATAACCTCATCTTAACTGAACTATATCTGCAAAGAGCCTACTTCTAAATAAAATTACATTTGCAGGTACTGGGCATTAGGAGTTGAACATGTATTTTGGAGAGACACATAGACACATGTCCAATGACAATAGCCTATGGGTATTCTTTAATTATTTGTCTATTAGTATGTTTTTCTTGTATTGATTCATATGAGTTATTGATATGTTACAAATTAATTTTTGATAATAATAAAGTATAATTGATATGAACTAATTGTAATTATTTTAATACATACTACTATTACAATTTCTATGTTATTGTTAATAGAATTGATTAAAAACAATTTTCTTTTAAAAAAATACAAAGTTAAGAATAAAATATCTTCTAAGATACTGTTATCTATTCTCTCTTAAAATATGTTTACTCAATGGTCTATCAATTCATTTCAAGAACTCAGAGTCATAATCAAAATATGAATATTATTTATGATTTAAAATATTACTAAATATTAAAAATATTTTTGCTATTCTGGAACAGAATGTTGAGCAAGAATATAAGTATTATGTAAATGTTTTCTATGTCACATTACAAACTAAGGAGAAAAAGTGATTTAAGTGTGTATTACTAATTGTGCACGTTTTGGAAGCATTGTATAAAATCACATTAGGTTACGTGTCACTCTGCCAATCAAATAAATGAAATTATGGTTAATATCAAATATTAGAGAAAAGGTCTTGACTAGTGAACATACAAGTTGGTATGCCTACATAATAATGAAAACAATGGATACATCAAACAACTGTGAAATTCCAATAATTGTTCATCAAAGAATGTCAAATTATTATACCTGTAAGTGGTGCAACTGTTTGTTTTTGTAGAAGTGAAATTTGAAAGTAAGAGTAATTAAAAGGCTGTGATTTAAATCACACAGATGGCAGACTCAGGACTAGAAAAACAGGCTCCCCGATGAGTAGCTTGGTGTTTTTTCCACAATAAAATGCTTGGTGAAATTTTTGTGCCCAATCTGTCATTTGATGCTCTAGTCATCACACTACTTACAGTGAGCACAGCTAAGAGTTCTATAATTTCTCAACTTTGACACTGATTTTTATGAAGCTTTAGATGTATTTATTTGTATATCTTTTTAAACTTTGCAAATACCATTAAAAGGCAAGCAAATAATTTTAATAAAATATGCAATATAATTGTAGTTAAGGTGCCCCATAGCTCTAAAAATCTTTTGATTTCTGGTATTATATGACATATTGCTCATTCTCAAAAACTATATTAATAGTATTCTCTATGTAAGTGGTTATGCTAAGCCCTTGTGTTTTTTTAAAAAAATGCATATGTTACATTCTCTGCCTTTGAGATAAACATTATGCAGTGGAGGAGGCAGCAGATTGGCAACTGGATAACAGAACAGACTAGTGCTTTCTAACAATGTTAAAAAATGATACATGTTCGAGTGATCAAATTTTCTTTAAGGTTGGACACTGAAGTGTCCAGGAACCAGATAATGATTCATAGAGATACACTATAAGCTAATATTTGATGGATTTTTTTTATTAATTAAATACGTTTCATTAGACAGAACTATAAAAAAATCTTGGTATAATTTTCTGAAAAATGGCATATTTTTGTGTTTTTAATTTCAGTGATATATTTAAAACAAAAACACTAAATAAAAATGTTTAATAATAACAAGACTTGCTTTTTATTCTGCTTAATTTAATTAATTTATTTCATTTCAGTTGATTCAGACTGTCAGTGTCATGGACAAAGACGACCCTCCCCGAGGACACAAATTCTTCTTTGAACCAGTGCCAGAGTTTCCTCTCAATCCGAACTTCACTATTGTTGATAATAAAGGTATAGAACATTTTTTAAAGAACAAGAAAATAGTATGAGACCTTAAGATGCAAAATCAAAAACTGTTCTGATTTTTTCCCCACCTTTTTTTTTTTTTTTCCAGATAATACAGCAGGAATCATGACTCGTAAAGATGGGTATAGCCGCAGCAAAATGAATACCTATCTGCTGCCAATTTTAATCTTTGACAATGATTATCCAATTCAAAGCAGCACTGGCACACTCACTATTCGTGTGTGTGCCTGTGATAATCAAGGAAACATGCAGTCTTGCAATGCAGAGGCCTTGGTCCTATCAGCTGGCCTGAGCACGGGAGCTCTCGTTGCCATCCTGCTCTGTGTCATCATACTACTTGGTAAAGCTCACCAAAGGCTCATTTAACTCACAGAAGTCTTCCCCTCATTGCCTAGTGATCATGCACTGCAAAGTTCTCTTCTCTATAGCTAAGGATAGAATATTTTAACACTTTTATTAAACTTGTCCTGCCAACTAGGAAAAAGAAAATTAGGATATTGTCTGTGAGATAGGTCTAGCTTTCTAAGACCAAAACAAAGATATAAATAGATACTGATATATATATATATATATATATATAGATATAGATATATAGAAATAGATGATATAGATAGATATAGATATAAATATGTAGAGAGATATATAGACATATATAGATATAGATATAGGTATAGGTATAGTATAAGTACAGATATAGATAGAAACAGATATAGATATAGATGATGTAGATATATGGATAGTGCTAACTAACCACAGTCACTGTTCTAAGGACATTTAATACTTAATGTAATTTTTCATTTCAACTCTACAAAGTAAATACTTGTATTATACAGAAAGGCAAAAAACCTTACACAAATTCACTCATTTAAAAAGTGTTCTAACTAATGTTCAGACTGAGATTATTTGATTTCAGAATCTTCTATTTAACCATTATTCTCAAAACCAAAGACTATCTTGCAAATAATATTACTAACGAATACTGTCATATACATATGACAACTAATTGGCAAATGTATTTAAGCTCACAATAAGACTAACTTTTTTTCATAAAATTTTTTATATATAGGTGCAGTACACCAAATTAAAAGTCTAAGGTCATTTTTTAAAAGTATTACTATGGCATTTTGGAATATCTAGTTCAGCAATGTTTTCTAAATAAAGTCATGCTTCCAATACCAAATGTTTTATTTGAGCATGCCCTAACAGGACAACGATTTAATTCAATTAAACAGTTGTTCCACTGTAAAACATTCCCCCCCAAATTGTTTCCATCAAGTATTCATCCAAAATGCTTATGCTTAGGGCAGGAGAGCTAGCCAAATTTATGTTCCAATGCACATATGTGCTGGCTCCTTTTCACTGCAAATCCTTTCAAACTATCTGGATGAAATCCCTTTGGCCAGATATCCTTGCAGGACTTCAGTGGGTAATTGATCAACGTGAAAACATTATTTTAACTATAAGTATCTAACTATTTAGAAAAACATTTTCTCTGGGTGTGTTAGAACACACCCACCACTACCATCACCATCAGCAGTCTGCATCTCCACCTGCTGCTAGAAAGTTCAACCCCTTTGTAAAATATTTTTATATTCCCCATGGAGATTAAATTTTGGGTTACTCTTTTAGCTAAATGCTATGTTTATGCTTTCAATATTTTTTTATTTGCTCAGATAGTTCTACTTTCCTAATTTAGAACATAAAAACATGTATATTTCAAATTTGATTTTTTTATTTCTATATTAATAATACACACACACATACATAAAGGCATGCATGCATACGTGGGGAATGAAAGTACTCCTTCTCAATAAGTTTAGATGTTATAATATTATCGAACTAAATTTATAATATTTTTCTCTATGCAGAAATCCTAGAAGCCTTCTTAATTTTATTCTCAAAAGTCTATCACCTTTCTGCCCTGAACAGTATAGAAGAAACATATTTATTTTTCAACTTCCCAATTTATTTCCTAAATGTAGAGTTATTTTCTATTATTTTTATTATCAAAGTTTCCAACGCAGTCTTGCTGTTATTTTCAGTCTTTATATTGATGGCTGGACAGAAGTAATGCATTTCTATAGTTAAAAGTTTGCTCTTTGCTAGATAATGATATAGCTTGGAAAATATTATTTTAGTCCTACTCTGTTATAGTTTGAAGAAATGTATAGTTCTTAGTTTACACCTATGTTACAAGTCAAAGTAGGAGATAAAAAGTTAAGGCAGGGCTTTTTAACCTTTTTGATTCCTTGGACTTCTTTGGCAGTCAGATAAAGCTTATGTACCTAATATAGAATAATAATTTAAATTTATAAAAGTTATATATATACATATATATATGTATATACATATATATTTGTTATCTGTTATTTGTTATATACTTGTCATATATAGTTATATATATTATGTATGCATTTATGCATATGTATATATGTATAATATATATATACTATAACATATGTATATAATGCATATATATGCATATATATATATATATGAGTAATGTTTTGCATTTACTCCCCTGAGTCACTAAGAAAATATTGATAGTCAATTTCTCTTGAGATAATAATTATCATAGCTTTAGAATTTTAGTACTTTTAAAGAAACTTTCCTTTAGGAGGAATGAGGTACCATATATTTACAGCTGGCTAAATGCATTAGCCATAATTGCATAAAGCTTTTTCAATGCCAGAACTCTTCCCTAGGAGAGTCTTGAAAGTAAATAAATGGCACTGTAATATTTGCTTCTTTATCATTTCAATTCATCCAGTCATTGGCCCAAAGCACCCTGTATTTGTATAAGATAGTTACTCTTTTTATCCAATCTTAGCACCTCTCACACCACACAAACTTCATTCATAGAAATGTGCTATGTTTAATTTAAACCTGAATTATGGAATCTCATCTCGTCTCCCTCCCTCCCTCCCTCCCTCCGTCTCTTCCTCTCTTCCTCTCTCCCTCCCTCTCTCTGTTAATAGTTTTAGTTGTGCTATTTGCTGCATTGAAGAGGCAAAGAAAGAAGGAACCTCTGATAATTTCGAAAGACGATGTCCGAGACAACATCGTGACTTACAATGACGAAGGGGGCGGGGAAGAAGATACTCAAGCTTTTGACATCGGCACATTAAGGAATCCAGAAGCAAGAGAAGACAGTAAACTTAGAAGGGATGTAATGCCTGAAACTATTTTCCAGATAAGAAGGACTGTGCCTTTGTGGGAAAACATTGATGTACAAGATTTTATCCATCGAAGATTAAAAGAAAATGACTCAGACCCAAGCGCGCCTCCTTATGATTCACTGGCCACATACGCCTATGAAGGGAATGATTCCATAGCAGATTCACTCAGTTCTTTAGAGTCTCTCACAGCAGATTGCAACCAAGATTATGATTACCTCAGCGACTGGGGGCCTCGTTTTAAAAAACTTGCCGATATGTATGGGGGTGATGAGAGTGACAGAGATTGAGTGTTGTATTACTTGATCTATGTTAGTGAAAGTACTCTTTGTTACTAGATTAAGTGGCCTGTATTCTCTACCTTGGAGGAAATTTTTTTAAAAATCGAAATTACAAACAATACGTAGGTGTTGTCTTAGTAAGGGTTTGCTTAATCAGTAAGTTCCTGTGAATGAATACGAATGATATAGATTTTTTAAAAAGTAATAATCAGTTCACCCTCTTTGCCTAACAATCTCTGAAGAAAAGTATATCACATCAATAATCAATAAGAAATATATAAAAGGCTTTTTGTGCCTTTTCTTAGATATAAGAACTTTATAAATGTTTTCTTAACTGACTTAC
>NW_011888808.1:6444365-6458889 GCF_000151845.1 Pteropus vampyrus | reverse complement strand
AAATCTTTGAAAGATTGCCACACAGAAAACTTGCCCTATTTTGGCCTGGAGAATAAAACCTAAACTAAAAGATGAAAATTCACAAGGAGATTACATATTATCCATTTTATGTGCCATGAATTATTCTGTGCTTTCTCTTTTAGTACTCATCCTTTAAGGAGCAAATGTCACAGCAAAGGGTGATTCTTAGTTGAAATTTACTTTAAAATTTAACATCGACTAGTCTGGTACCAAGCCTTTTTAAATAGTAAATACTTAACAACTCATAAACACGCATTTTTATGTTCTATAATGTTACTATGTTGTAAATTTTTTTGAAAACTAATACTATTTTAATATTTTTACCACCAATAGCTAACACATATCAAAGATTTAATTTAATGCTAAAAAAAAAAGAAAAAACACTGAGCGCTTAAAATTATTTGATTTCTTTTGTTGTTGTTGTTGTTGTTGTTGTTGTTGTAGGTAAGTATGAGCATCTCATTTCTCTTTTAGAAACATTGATTGTCCTTCACAGTGAAAGTCAGTCCTCACAAAAGATCTACCAGATTGGGTTACCATTATCTCTTTGATGTTATTCTCTTCCTCTTCCTTAACTCATTTTAGTTCAGCTATTCTAGGCTCTTTGTTGTTCCTTAAAAATGCTAAGTATTTTCCCTTTGAACTGATCACTCTCCTTGCAACAATCTTCCCCCAGATATTCATGAAATTAACTGTGTAACTTCCTTCAAGTCCTAGTTCAGATATCATTTCTAAGTGAGAACAATATTAAACAATATATCTAAAACTGCAATCACCCAAATCCATTTCTCCTTTCTTGATTTATTTTAAAATAATTATTTCCCACAACGAATATCACCATTCAATATGATACATAATTTATCTATCATTTAATTTTTTTGCCTGCCTATTTCTACCAGAATAGTTATTGGTTTGCAGACTGGAGCATGTGTATAGAAGGTGAGGCAGGCCACTCCAGATTGGTAGGTGGCAGGTTTAATAAGCAAGGAGATTTATGTAGGAGGCTTGTCTTGGCACCCACCTGCCAAGACAAGTAGATCTTGGCACCCACCTGCCAAAATCTTAAAAGTTTATATGAAGATCTTAGCTCGTTTAGTCACATATACTGTCCAAATGTTCTCACATCTTACTGTCTCAAGGTTGCATCTTTAAAACAGCTAGTGTGAGAATGATGGCAGAACGTACATCCCAAGGACAGAGGATAGAATAAGTAGACTATGATTGCCCAGGCCCAGTCTGCATGTCAACCAGAGGTTGTTTTCTCTCAATGACCACCTCCAACAATGGTTTGTCCCTTTGGGCTACGATTTTCATTTATTATATTCACTAAAATATACCATGTGCCTAGATTGGTGCCTCATACCTCGTTGATATGCAGCAAGTATTTGCCAAATGTCAAATGATATGCTCAATATTTAGATATGACATTTTTCTTAATTTGGTAAAATATAATAAATGTATAGGAAATTAAAATAACACAAACAAACAAAAAATGTGCTCAAATTTATAACAATGAGCATTCCTTCAACACAGTATTGATTATAGCCTAAACTGTTAAATCCAAGTACTGTTTGTTGAATTCTGGTTAATAATAATTAAGTTACTACCTGAAAAGTCTTTTCAAAATTACAGAAAAGTGTAAATAATTCTTCCAGTTTTTTTAAAGCCTCATATTGATCTGAAATATCATTCAATGATCTTGGTTTCTAAAAGAATATGGTAATGGCATTCTATTAGATTTCAGGCCATAAATTCCAAATGTCAGAATCAAAACAGAAAGAATAAATAAAATAATAGCCTTCTCTTCTTAAGTTTTAATTATTTTTGTAATCTTCCAATTGGACTGCTCTTAGCCCACTAATTTTTTATACTTGGGTAGTAGAATGTGGGTAAAAGCTAGCTAAAAACACTAATTTTTTTTTTTTTTTTTTACTAAAATATGTTTAATTGCTTTCCAAATTTTAGTAATAATGTGTAACTTTTTCTAAGAATAAAAATTGATAGTTTATATGAAATAGAAACACCAGCTCTTTAAGTCTGTATAATCAAAACATCCATGCACAGCCATTGGGTCTTTTCTGACTTGCAGTCTTTGTTGTTGTTTGACAGAATAGTGTTAGCATATATAATGTTAAAAACTGGGACAAAAATCACCATATTATTGCCAGCATTTAAAAGTCAATATATTTTACTTACAAAGTTTCCATTTCCCCAGGATTTTCTTGAAAAATTTACTAATGAGATTATGCACTCACCTTATACTTATATGTCACTCAGTTAATTTAATAAATTGTCAGTTCATGTCTGTGATAGTTTTCTTTTATGTATTTTTATTTTGTTCCTTTTTAAAATTTTTTATAGTTTCTAAACACATAATCATATGATTTTGATAGTAATCATTTTTCAATAACATGTATTATAAATAGCTTCCAGAAATATGTGGGTTTGTTTTCACATTAATTAATTGTAATGTAATCAAAATTAAATATGATATGGTTTATGGTTTCCCTGCTATTATTTGCTTGGTTTTCTATGCATATTTTCTACTAATTCAGCTCTAAACTCTTTGTCAATCATCTAAATGCTCTATCTTGAGATTCAGAAACACAAAGAAGCAGAGATCTAATTTCATCTTTAAGCAACCTTATCTTCAGGCACTGAACCTCTCCAATGAGACAGACTAATTGCCCTCTCTGCCAAGTACATCCCCATTAACCTCCCCACTTCGTCAACCTGGGCATTTCCTGAATCTGTCCTTCAGAGTTGGAATCCTGAGTCCCATAGCTCATGTCAAGTACTTTCGGTTTGCTTTCCTTCCTCCTCCCCACGACATTTCAGATGATTTGGTCTATATATCTCCCATAGGATGTTACTGCTTATTTTTATCTATTATGATAATTCCACTATATTTTAAAACAAAAAAAAATATTCCTTGGTTATTAATGTTTCATTTATTTTTATTTTTTTGGTTCTAGATGTATTTGGTACCCTGAAGTTTCATTAGTATTTTCAAAGTCTTTTAACTCTTTGGTCACCAGAAGTTTCTCCTATGGACACTTAACTGTTTCGTTAATTTATATGAACTCCTTGATCCTCATAGGCATTGGGCACTTGAGTTTGTAACTCCTATTATATAACATTGCCCAGAATTCTAAAAATTTATAAATGCTATTATAAATATTATTTCTTAGCTTTTTAATTATTATAAATTTAGTGTACAATTATTACTGATACTAATAAATAACTTCATATATGTATTATAAGAAAAACATTTTCAAATGATCACATTCTTGAGATGAATATAAACATATCATTTTTGTCTATTTGTTTTCATCATGTCTATTCAATACTACTTTTCAGTATATAGATCCTCACAAAATTTATTTAATACCATTCATATATTTAGAAATTCAGTACCTCACATTCACTTAATAATCAACTTCTACATGATCTAGAACCATATTTATATGACACCAGTTGGAAGCAAATCAAATATATATTGCCTATACATATATTTGAATTGAAAATTACAATTATCAGAGTATATTTGTAACATTTACAACCACTCTAATAATAACTTTTCATGAATGTCTCAGTTTGTGATGTACTAATTTTAAAATTTATTTTTTATAGGAAACATATTGGTACCTTATTCTATTAAGCACAGGATTAGTATACTGAGAAAAGTATGATTTTAATAAAAAGTATTATTTCAAATTATGATTTATTTTATTCAGGATGCTATATCAACAAAGAAACTTCATTGAAAGGATCCTATAGAAATTAATTATTAATTGATTTATTAACTTTGTAAATAGATAAAACATAAAAAATGTAACTAAAAGATAAAATACTGTGATTAGGGCTTGGAAATGATATAAAGATTTAAAAAAGTAAAAGTATTTTGGGCTTCAAATGTGTTTTACAATGACATCTTTTAAAAATAAATGAATGAGTCGACAGCCATGCTACCCTGAACATGCCTGATCTCGTCTGATCTTGGAAGCTCTAAGCAGGGTCGGGCCTGGTTAGTACTTGGATGGGAGACTACCTAGGAAGCCCAGGTGCTGTTGGCACACACACAAAAAAGAATGAGAATTACTATATCCAGCAAAAACCAAAGCCATCTTTGAATGAAATATGTAGAGAAATTACTCCTAATTAAACTCAGTCAATTTTAATACTAAAATTTAAGGTCACAGTATAATAAGGATACCGACATAATTTTTTGATATTTGAATGCTGATAGTTTTAAAGCCTCACACCTTCCTTCTCCTTGAGCCCCATATCTAGAGAAACTGATAAGAAAGCCTGTGCATTCCTTTCTTGGGTACAGTCAGAACATTCATACCACCCAAGTCTTGCCCACAGGAGCAAACTCTAACCCAGCTCAGCCCCCTAAACATAATAAAAACCGAGGTCAAGTCTCCTTACTTTCCCTTCTCTAGCCATTTTAGACTTGCTTGAGAGGTCTGATCTGCTCTCCTCAGAGATGTCGATTATGTAAGTAACAAAGCTTCCCTACCCTATTGGTGTGATTGCATGGCATCATCAATTCCCACATCCAAATCAAACTCTGGGTGGAGTCCATCTACTTGAGCAAGTGATCATAACACACAAGTATAGCTCAGTTTTTGATATTTAAAAAATGGTAATTTGGTAAGGCTAAAAACATCTTAAATAATATGTACATGCAGATTTTATAAACATTTTAAAATAAATTTTTTTCATTGCCTTTTTATCCTCATCCTTATAGTATTTGAGAGATATTTCCTAATGATTCTTTTCATTATGAAATTGCTCAAAATTTAATTTTATTCATTTATTAAATGCAATATTTTATTTGGAACATATTTGTGATTTTAATTATAGTATGGTGCATATTTGGCTATTGAAAGTTTAAGGAGGTTGATAAATGGAGAATAAATTTACATTTGCATGCACTGAATGCTTATAAATGCCATGCTTTGTATTTATCATTTC
Organism: Pteropus vampyrus; assembly: GCF_000151845.1. Lineage (NCBI taxonomy): Eukaryota > Metazoa > Chordata > Mammalia > Chiroptera > Pteropodidae > Pteropus > Pteropus vampyrus. Next base: position 6,453,885 of record NW_011888808.1, on the reverse strand, counting down.
ACAAGGATTATTCACTTAAATCTCAGAAGTCTTTTCCTTAGGTATTATTTTTGTCTTCACCTTATATAACAGGGAACTAAAACCTATATAAGATCACAAGTTAGTAAGAGGTGAAGCAAAGTTTTAAAGGGCAACCTGACTCAGTAGCTTCTGATTTTAATTAGTACCCTATATTATATATAATAACGTGTCATTATTTTATGAGACTGAATGTATGGTAGTAGAATTGAGCTGGGAACTGTTTAATCATTTGTATCAGATAATATAGGTCAAATTTAATTTCCTTAAAATTAGAATAAAATATCTAATAACAATTTGGGGTTTTGAAAAAACAAAGAAAATGAAATATTTTTCTTGTAAATAAAAGGGTCTGAAATTACACAAACAGTTTCTAGAAAAGGACGGTACTTGAATCTGAAGCCATAATATCTAATAATAGATAGCAAAAGCTAACTTACAACTTCAATATATTAAGACAACATATTAAAAATCTATGCTCTACCATAGTATAAAACAAGTAGTTCAGTGGGGTACACACAACAAAGATTTACTCTGCACTTACAGTGAGCCAGAAATGGAGTGAATGCTTCATTATCATCTTTAATGACATGAATGTCAAGGATACCCTGGATGGAGCAACGGAGACTTCCATCACTGTTGTCCTTTCTATTATATAACAACATATGTAATCTCTGCTTTCTAGAAAAGAATCCAATAATCAATATTTTTACTAATGTAAACATATAAAAAATGTTAAGAAAATGCCCCAAAAAAGAGTTGCTAACTGTAAAAACTAAAATGCAGCAATACAGAAGAGATTTCTGTTGCTTATTTCTCCTTAAATGAGAAAATTAATCTTTGATGGGAAACATACCCACAGAATTTTATATACTATTATTTTGCCTTAGAATATAAGTCACATGGAGTGTGTGCAGGATTACAAAAGTCTGCTTTTCCTTTCAAACTAAAATATAGTTGAGCTTATTTTGACTCATCTGTTAAAACTAACAATAACAGGTAAATTTGTATTCACGCCTTGAAGAAAGGTAAGAGTGGGCAGCTTGCTTTGTTGCTCTGCACAGGATCGTGCAAAGGAAGCACTATTAAACAACAGAGATTTAAGGTCAGAAGTGAGACCTTACATCCTGTATTTCTTTGAAACTTTTAAAAGACCACTTTTGAATTAATCTGGAGAACAAGCAAATGAGGATGGGGCCTAGCAGCAATTAAGTCTAATTCCAAGAAAGAATATTGAACATCATACTTGTCATTAGCCACACTCATTCTAGAGGACAATCTGGAACTTGGAAACATCTTAGTAAGACGAAAGAATAGAGAAGTGAGTAATGGTATCATTAATCTCATTACTTTTTTCTCTGACCAATGAATAAAATGCATGTTTTTTGTTAGTTTTTTTGCTTTGTTTTGTTTGTTGTTGTTTGTTTATTTTTGTTTTGCCACGTGTGTCCAATTAAATCAAATTACACAAGAGAATCAGAGGGGAATTTTGATGGCCCTTCCCTCTGCCCCACATACCCTTTCCCCAGAATAAGTTTAAATTTGTCAAAAGTCAAATATTTTCTAGAGTGTTCTAACATTTTTTTAGTTATTGGAATCTCTATACATTACCGAGTGTAAAACAAGAAAATATACTGTGCTAAACAGAAGTTCATATATCAATCCCCAGTCACTGTTTGCATCTACGTAACTAGTCTGAAAATTTAGATGACTGTCCATATGTGTTATCTGAGTGTTTGTACTTTTAGATTTTGCTTTTTATAGAAAAGATTATACTTTGAATTATAACTTACACAACCAATGGGAAAGAACTGTTTGTGAAGCTTTCAGTATTCTAAATATTGCCATTGTTTTCCTGGTGAATGATGGTTTCTTATATTGGTAGCATTGTGTTAATAAACTAACTTATAAAAAAATTGTAGCTAACAAATTCACACTTGTTTCGGATTCAGAACTGTTAATGTATTTGCTTAATGGTGTAAGGCATCTTATCAAGAAATAATCATGTAATACGATCTACTTCTTACTTGGGTATTATTTATTGCATTATATTAACCTAATGCACTGATGGAAATTTAGATCTAGTGCCACTAAATAAGAGAATAGACATTCTCTGAATAGGAAAGTTGATTATACTGATCTAAGCATTGGTTAATAAAATAGTAGAGAAGTTATTTCTATTTCATGGTCTGTAAAATTAATTCCTTAACCTTCCAGCTATAATGAAAGATCATATTCTGCATTTTTCATTACTAATCTACTCTCATACTTATAATCATGAAATTATATTAAATATTCTCAACCTTTATTCATTAAAACTTTAATGCAATAACCATCAGTTTTACTCACTGAATAACAAATAATTTAAAAACAATGTTAAAAGATATTTAAATGCAAATCTATGTTAAATGGAAGAGTGATCTGAATTCCTAAAATATTTTATTTAAAAATCAACTCTAATTCAGTTGAAATTAAAAGAACTAAACTGCTTGCTTTTAGTTCATTTATGAACAAATTAATCAATTAGCATGATTTGTTGTTATTTTCAGCAGCTTAACAAAAAACGTGGTCTATTTATTATCTAAATTCTATATGCATCTTCCTTTTAAGAATAAATATTCATGCCAACAAGCTACAAAAGTCTATAAATAAAATAATATTTCAAAAGGAAAACGAATGTGTACTTAACAATTTTAGGTATCTATTTTTGATAAATTACTGCATATGTGGCAAAAACACCTTTGAGAATTGGGTTCAAGGATGTGAATTTAAGATTAAGAGAAAATTCTGCTCATCTTTGAGATAAAAACTCTTTTCTAAAGATTTCTATGAGGGGTCCATGAGGAAAGCAGTAAATGTAAATGAACAACAACAAAAAAGCCTCAAGCTAAAAAATATGCTACAAATCTCAAAGGATAATTGCATTTTCTATATTTTTTTAAAAGTAGAATTATGATCTGAGAAAAAATAAAAGAAAGCTCATCCTTATTCTTCTTCAATTTATGAGGAAAAGCTATTCCTCATTAAAATTTATTTTAAAATTAAATCCCAAAGAGAATAAAATCAACCATAAGAAATAAGTTCTAATCTGCTGAGAACCAAGAAGACAATGATTTAAGGAATAATATGCTCATATGAAAGTTCTCATGTGAGCTTATAGTATTCATTATCTTATTAGACAAATGTCTTTAATGAATGCAAAGCCTATCAATGCATATTTATAGGAGAAAAAGTGGCCACAGAGACAGTAAACAGGAAGAGAGAATACACACCCTTCCCTGGTTCATCCTGTTTATCTTATTTAAATTATATTTTCTATCATTTCCATTTTTAGAGTTGTCATGTATCCATCTTCATCAGTCATTTCAGTAATATACATAGCTAAAGGAGAAATCTTCAACTTTAAAACTCTTTGTAATTAAAAAGAATCGTGTATATGCATATAACGTGACTCTGTCAAATACATTGATGCAAAATGAAGTCTGGACTCAAAATCCTGGTGAAACTTCTTAGATACCTCTTTGGAGCAAGTATAAAATTTCCAGTGGGAAAATAATTAAACATATACATTTTATTATATTTTGATTAGCATCTAATAAGTAGTTTCAAAGGAAAATTTTAAAAAAGTATTTGCGCATGTAAACATTACAAATATTATTAAGGCCATTTTGCTAAACTCTGTTTTATACTAAGCTGCAGAATTTCATAAGGATACAATGTTTAATGGTTTTGTCTTCTACAAGTGTTTTAGTGTTTAGTATGATCCACGCATTGTGTTAGAAATTAGTTGAGCAAAGATGACAGTAAGATTCCTTCCCAGTTCAACGTCTAACATAAAATCATATACCCACTAAACCAATTATGGTCACTTTTTTGTGTTAATAACACTAGTCCAAATATTAAATTTTTGATAGCATAAAGGATTAAAAAACTCAAGACAACACTTACAAAGACAACAGAGAAAAATTACTATCAAACTTTAACAGTATTTATGAAAATATCATTTCTTTGTCTTTAGGCAGAGTCACTTTCTGTGTAGTATCATTTACTATCTTGACCAATTGTCTTCACACTTACAAATTAATTTTCTCATTTTCTAGTGATCATTAGTCTCTTTACTCCAAACAAATTATCTGTGTTTTCTGTGTTCCTTCACATGGAAATTCAGAAGTTCTAAGATACTTCCCTTTGCCTTCTAAGGTCACAGAGAATGTAAGGAGGCAGGCAGGACTGAAGAGTTGGGAAATAACCTCCCTCTTTTCTGCAGGCACACTGTCATTCCATGATTTGTTTTTACCCCATTATCATGGCTATTTCAGTATCATAGCTTTAACCATCTAAACAGTAGTGGAAAAAACCTCCAGAATTTTCCCCATCATCCAAAATTACAAGACACATTAGATATTCCCAAAAAGGTATTCTGTTCTGGTTTTTCTTTCTTTCTACTTTGATGACAAAAATAGAACAAGTCGCCTATTCAGCAGTTTAGTAAGCACCTAGTTAAAGATAGAAAAGGAGTAAACTTTATTTCTTTAGATATCCCTAATCTGTTTGTATGAATTATGTTTGATTCTCTTGGAACAACACTTCACCTGAGTTGGGATGGCAGAACTCCAGTAGGCTGAAAAAAATTGGACATACTTTCTCTACACCACTCATCAAAAATTATAATCTATTTCCTCATGCCTTGAATCTGGGCTGACATTTCAACTTGCTTTAAACTAATAAAATATGGCAGAGGTTATTAGTGCAAGTTCTGAGCCCATTCCTCAAGAAGACTTGCAGCTCTGTCTTGCCCTGAGAGATAGTTCTTCCCTACATGAACAAGCCTGGCTAGGCTTCTGTAGGATAAGATATCATACTCATAAAAAAGAACCTCTAGCTATTTCAGACAACTTTCCAAAACTGTAATCCTTTGCAACCTCTGACTATTCTTCTGCTTCTCTGTAATCTTAAGCACATACAATTAGGTCAAGAGTCTATGCTTGGTGACTGGAGAGCAGAGAAATTTCAGGAATTTCTTAGTGAGTCTCAAAGAAGTATTTATTTTCATGACACATTTTTGTTCTTGTCTTATATTTAATTCATCAAGAAAGATGTTATACTCAAGGTGTTCAATGTGTTTAACTGAAGAAAGTAATTCTATACAAAATAATGGACAGCGTTAAGAGAACCAACAAGGGGGAGTGAAGTATCCAGTGACAAATGACAAGTCCAAAAATAATGAGAAGAGTAATGTCACAGAAATAAAGTTTGGAATAGGATCCCTAGTCAGCATCTGTGGGTAGAAACATCTGTCTAATAGCACACCATGACAAGGAGAAGAAGTCATCAATATTTTGACCTCTCTCTCCTCTTGCTCTTTTATTTACTTCTGGTATTTTCCATTGGCTAAACCCCATGGGAAACTAGAAGACAAGAAAGCCCAGGAACACAGTCTAGATTTTAGCATCCTGCAGCACAGAGCAGATCAAAATAGAGCAGATCAAAGAAGCTTGGAAAATTGATCTGATGAGGCAATAGAAAAGAACCATCAGGGTTGTATATTATGAGACTTTAGTGTCAGTTCCACTCAACATCCAAAACACTCTGTACAGATAAAGCCAATATTTCCTGAGTGAACTTATGTGTCAGGAATCATGTTAAGTGCTTTATGTCTGTGAATACATTTATTACCCTTGAAAACACTTTGAGGTTAATATCATTATTATTTGTATTCCACAGTTGAGGAAAACAAATGGTAGAGAATTATTTTTTCAAGGTCACACAACTAAAAGAAAGAAGACTGAGGATTCAAAACCACACTCTGGCTCCAGAATGTATATGATTTTGCTCAATTCTCTGTATTACTTTCATAAGAGTCTACAACATCATTACTGGTGAAATAAATGATAATGACAACCTTTGAAACCTAAAGCTAAGAAGCACCACTAAAACTAATAGCAAAAAAATTAAAAGCACCACAGAAATTAAAACAAGTTTCCAAAAAGAGTCTGAATTCCTAGAGATGCAAACGTTATTTCCCTATTATTTTCCACAAACACTGAGCTCTCAGTCGAGAGCCAACTTTATACACATGCTCAGGCATATTGGAGAGACAGCCATACTCATTCTATCCTGGAGATTCCATATAATACCTCCCTTAAAATTTGGAAGCAAATGGAAACATTGTGCTTTGTACAAAACTTGTTTAATACCTATCTTGTAGCTCGTCAGTCAGCAGATCACTCAATTGACTTAAAGATGTCTCCTAAGAATCTCCTAAGGGGACTCTGAGCAAGCTGAATAATCGTATGTGTCAGCTCTTTCCAAAAGACCTGACTGTGGTAATCATTCTTATAATTCAAGGCAGAGAGTATCTCTTTCTCACCTGAATATGTTATAGGACTGTGATTTGCTTTAGAGACTTTAAAAAAATTGTCATACCAATTATAAATAAAAAAATAATCTGAAGAGAAATGATTTTAAATTACTTTTGAAAGGTAATATTACCAAAATAGTCAATTTGTATAAATTCAATATTTTAAATTTTCATAAGAAATTTGGAAATTTAACATATTGCCAATTCTATATATCTGTGATGAAACTATAATTTTCTATATTAGTGATAATAACATTCTGACTAATCAAGAAAGTAGGAAATTAACCTACATGGACAGTATATTATTATAAAACATTTGGAAGGTCAAAGATTATGAAATTTTTTCATACTCCAAAAATATATATATACTACACCAAAAACATAAAAATTCTTAGACTTTAGTGTTATGGCAATAAAAAACCTGTAGAAATATAAAGACTATTGGATTCCTGAAGCCTAAAGTTAATAAATTCTCAGGAAATGTGATCTTTTTGATAATTTAGTGAGTTTTTATACTTCATTCATCTTTGCACTGTTTTAGTAGAAAATATGAGAGAGAAGAATCCTATATTTCTGAAATAAATTACTCCTATTTCTTGGTAATAGGCTGTCATTTAAAATATAGTGACTAAAAGTAAACTGAGGGGCATTTAAGAAATTCAAAAGTCAACCTAATTAATATCCTGAGTAAGATGTAAACATATCCCTTTGTTTTTCAAAATTTAATAAAGTACATCCATGTATTATAAGCTTTAAGCGCACTAGCTATATTTCTCGCCTTTATTCATCTTCAGCTGTCACCCATATTAGTCTGGTAGTTCCAGAAAAACAGAACGAATCCTACTTATTCACTTATTCTTAGCACATAGCACATGCCAACACTCTGGAATTAGTTAACATATATTTGTTGGTTACCTGAATGAAGATATGTGGGATGAATATTCCTTGTCTTCAAAGAGTAGAGCAGACAAGATAACCCTTACCTTACAGAAGTCAGGTGTTCAAAATGATTCTACAGAGAGAAAATTAAATGAGTGATAGCAATTTTTCCAAAGAGATTGTTTCCACTAATAGGATGCCTTGAATAATAATAATAAAATCAAAGATTACTTGTTATCCTTTGTGAATGAAAGAAGTAAGTATAAAAGAATCTGTGAAGACCTTCGTCAGCAACTGTGTTTAGAGGACCTGTAACAAATATCTGAAAGAAGTATTGCTATTCTGGGACAGGATGTCAAAAAAATAATTCATTTAAGTGAAGAAGATATTGGAGGAGACTATGTTTCTGAGAGGTTACTCAGTGGCAGCCCTGTTAAATCTCTCTTTTAAGGATGAAAGACATGAGTAATTGATCTCAGAAAAAAAAATGGCTTACTTGATTTTATATCTAAAGAACACTGTTTCTTAAATCACTGGGATGAATCACCAGTTGGCATTCATTGCAATTATATGCCAGTGGGAGCAGATGGAATATAAAATTGTATAAAAAATGTCTACTGAGAAAACAAGCATTTTAAAAGTTAATGAAAGACAAAACAACAAGAGGATAAAGTAGGCCTAGTGACTGTTAATGGAATTATAGCATAAAGAAAAACCCTATACTTTTAATGATTATTGAATCGTAAGTCATAAATAACAGTAGTAATAATGCCAGTAATATATTTATCATTTTTCTAAGCAGAACCTTAATCACTTTAGGCACATCATATTACCTGATCCTAAAATAATATTTCAGAGATGCGCTTTTATTAATATTATTTTACCAATAAGATGAGACTCAGAGGTTCAATAAACTTTACGAAGTAGCACATCCAGCATACAGATTAGACAGATTCATCCCAGTATGTTAGTTTGCAAATGCTATTCTGTATTGATTACATCAAACCATACTTTGAGTATTGAGTTATTTGTATTAACAAATAGATAAATGATGTAAGAATATTTTAGTGGAATGCCTTGAAATTTATTACCAGGCACTTTGGGCATTAGAGATAAAACAGCAAACGAAAAAGACAATACCTTACTTATTCCTTACTTTACGTCAAGGTACATATTATTTTAATGTACAATATTTAATATTACTTATTGAGCATTTACTGTGGCTTTGCTATTCCTCCAAGCTCTTTAAATTTATTAATTGATTTAATGTATTATTGATGTAGGACTATTATTACATGCATTTCTGATATGAATAAATAAACAGGTGATTGAATAATTTGCTTAAATTCTCATTGTTAATAAATAACAAAGCTGGACGTATTCCTCATGCAGTCTGCCTCAGATTCTGAAGATGTAACCACTATATAATAATCCAAGAATATTTTATCAGAGGGCAATCACAGGTTCTAAACTGTTTATTTTAGTCATACCCCAAAATCTGCTTCCTTAAGGATGGATTAAATAATGAAGTCTAAAGACAAAAAAAGTTTCTAAATAAGTTAAAATATAGTTGTTTATGATGGAAAGATAAACCAGCTTTAAATATCTGTCAGAATTTGTGGAGTTGGATATTAGAGAGAACAGAACCATGCCTCCATGGAGCAGAGCTGTCAGCCAACTATAATACTGACCTTGACTTAGTACATAAAAGAGAAATAAATCCCATTTTTTTAAGTAATCAAATTATTTCTGTATCTCTCTGTTATAGACTAATTTTACTATGAGCACAGAAAGATGATTATTAAATAATTTCATTCAAGTATACTCATTAGAAAAACATATAATTGACAATACCCCCCCCAAAAAAAATAAAAACATGTATTTGGAAGAAAAAAGAACATAAATTTAGTTTATATATTAGATGTCTTCCCAATATAGAATAGGAGCAATTTTAGATTTGTGAACATTTACTGAATGTCATCTTTAGGGGAACTGGAATCGTCACGCCATTCAGATGAATATCCCACACTTAATACATTCTATCTGGACATCCAGCCAAAGCTTTAATATCCTATCCATTCTGCTGTTCCTCAGCCAGCATTCTTTATCTGAACATCAGAATTAGGGACCAACGCTTCTACTAAATTTTTCTTAGAACATTTTTCTCTTCCAATATATGCCTCATTTATAAATATAAAAAGGCATTTATATCATTCTGATTTTGATCCATACTGAGATCATTCACTCAGTTTGCCAAGCTGG
>NW_011888808.1:6438852-6443074 GCF_000151845.1 Pteropus vampyrus | reverse complement strand
ACAATTCCATGGCTAAAAAATGTTACAATACCAAAACTAAGCTGTTTTTCATCATCAAGTGTTTATTCCATCACAACTATAGGCAACAAGGAAAATAATAACACAAAGTAATTTGCTCAACTTACTACAGTTCCACTGACACACATCTCCATTTTGTGTCAACCAAAACATATTATATGATTTATCCAATATACATGTGGTAAAAATAATTTGATTTATAATTAAATGTATATTTAGACATTATATCATTACATTAAATATTATACATTTTGCATAAGTAAAAAACGCCTGTATTAGCAATATACTAAAAGTGTAGTCATTCAATTTTCTGTCAAGATATTCATAGGTAGTTTGTAAGACTGTATTAGAGATAGATTTTTAGAAGTTTTTGTTTGTTTTTTGTTTTCTGATCCATCTCATTCAAATTACCTTTTGTTCCTCCACTGACTTTTGCCTGTTTCTGCATGCTTTCTAAGCAATCCTTCTCTCTGAAATGATCCAATGTGTAAAAAGGGATAATTCTACGAAAGCTTCACTGTACTTACTGAGAAAATTTATAAACTCTCTATATCCTTTGCTCTCTTTTTTCATGCTTTTATTTTGTTCTTTGAAGATTCAGCTTCTGCCACTTAATGCGACTCATTTCTCTTTTAATGCTCCCATCTCATTTTTTATAATACTAACATCAATGAAAACTAGATATTCTACCATGTAGTGTGATCTCTTTATAACTTACTTTTGGAGGGCAGTTAATTTACTTTTTCCACAGTAGAAATATTATATATTTTTCTTAGGAATCCACTAATCATATTTGAATTAAAAAATGATGCTTGCAAAATTACCAAAAGGATAATCATACCCTCAGGAAACAAAATTACTCCCTTCTCAATGAAACTCCTGGTTATCTCACTCGAAAGTGTCCCAATTATAGCTGCTGAGTAAGATCAAAGAAACCATTAGTGTCAGGGAAAGTAAGAACTAGAATAAGAACACTTTCACTTTTAATTTTTATGGTCCACCACATGTAGAATTAAATGGTATAAGATAATCTTAGATCTGCATTGGCAGATGTTTCTACCTATCAACATTCAATAGTGCTCCCAGTTTTTAGATAAATGCAGTCATAAACATTAAACGAAAGGCTCTCATACTGAATGCATGGTGATAAAAGTAAAGATGTAGGATTATCCTTAGAAAAATGTGGTTAAAGACTTTTATGATCTATGTCACTTAAAGAAACAAGCTGATAGAGGCCATTTTAAAAACTTTTTGGAGCCCTTTCTAGAATCAAAATTTTTTTAAAAAATATTTTTTAACTGATGACCTTGTCCTGCTGGTGCTTTAAGCACATTGATAAAGACCACGTGAACTGTCTTTGCTACTTGTATTTTAAAACTACACTCTCCAATCACAGCACTTACTTTTCTGTATTGCATAATGGTTGTTCTCCCAAATCAATGATGTCTATTTTTCTTTCATTTTGTACAACAATTGCTTAATGTGATGCTAAGCACATAATAGACACTCAAAATTACTCATTTATTTCAGGAAACCTTGAATAACATTGAGTACTAACGTTTTAAAGGTGAACATAGAAAAATAGTAACCACGTTAAATTTTTTTTTTTTTTTAACACAGAACAAATTCTAAGTATATTCTGAAGTAGTAGTTTAAAACTTACATATTTCTAGGCACATTAAGTTTTCCATAACCTCTGGGTTTTCCTTTCATTTATTCATTCATTTATTTATTCAGTCTGTCAGTTATTCAATTGTTTAGCAAATATTACAGGATTAATATGTGCTATGCACCAATTAATGCATCATTGATACAGCTGTGAGTAAAACAGACAATTTCATTTTAGCCATATTCTATTGAACACAGAGATAGACCAAAAAAAATACATGAGTATAATGTAATTAACAGAGATTTGATTAAATGTTAGAAATAAAGTGGAATAAGCAAGACAACTATTCTTAAGTTGGGGTATATATTATTTCATATAAGGATATTAGGAAAACGCTTCCTGGTATGGTAACATTTGAGCAGACACTAGAAGAAAATAAAAAGAGCTTGAAAATTCTGGGGGAATATTTCACAGGCAGAGAGAAAAAACACAATCATTGAGGTAGAAATTTGCTTGGGACAACAAAAAAATTTAAATGAGAGTGAGAAAATAAAAGTGAGAAAGAGGGAAAGAGGTAATAGATAGGTTATAGGTTATAACAGTGGTTCAGATTTTGTACACCCTAGAAAGCTATCACATAGAATTTGGATTGCAGTCTGAGTAAGATTTGAAAACCCTGAAGAATTTAAAGTGATATGAAGTGATATATTTTTGATGTCATAGGCAACAATTGTCACAGTGAGATAGTGAGAAGTGGCCAGACAAGGGATAAAATTTCAGTGGGACAATCAATAGTATTATTGATGTATTGGAATATGAAATATAATGGAGAAAGCTCAAAGATGATTCCATAGATTTGGTCTAAGCAAGTGGAAGAATGGAGGTACCTTTTGACTGAGACTGAAGTGTTGCAGAAGGTGTTGGTTTCATGCGAGGATTAGAAAGAGTTTTGTTTTGTGCACATTAATTTTGAAGTCTCTCCTAGACATCCAAGTGCAAAAAAAATGAGGAGATACTTTTATGAAGTTATGGAATAAGATATAGGCTAGAGAGATGAGTTTGCAGCATATATATATACATGCAAATTTTAAGTTAGAGGCTGTATAAGATTATCTAGATAAAGATCAGTTCTCTCAAATGCTACTGATAGTTGAGAAAGATGAAGTTCTCAAACTGTCCATTGAATTTGGCATTGAGGCTTTATCAGTGATCCTGAGAAGGGCTGTGTCAGTGGAGGCAAGAGACTTTAATCATGTCTGAGGTACTGTGAAAGAAAAAAGGGAGGAGTAAAGCAGAGAATTTAAAAATTCAAATAATTTCCTTAAACTGAGCAAAGCCAATAAATTTTATGTTAGTTGGAAAAGATTCAGAGTCAAAGGACAGTTTTGAAGTTGGAAGATGATAATTCCAGGGCATGTGCTGATGAAAATAACTCAAAGAAAGAAACATGCTGGTGCAGGAAGTAGAAAAATGAGATAATTTCTGAAGTGAAGGCAAAGAGAAGAGAAAAGATCAAAATCACAAGTGGATCCCTTTGCCTTAGAAAGGAATCCCAACAGTGTATGCATTGCGATAAGAAGACAAGGATATAGATTTGGAAAGATTTGATAAATTTGACAGTAGTAGATGCATGTAGACGTGATCTTCTCACTGCTTCCATTTTGTCAATGGAAAAACAGCCTGAGTTATCTGGGAGCAAGGCAGGAAAGGGAAGTCTTAAATGATACTGGAGAGAGATGTGACATAAGAATCTGAGAGTGCCTCTGTGTCATCAACTCATACTTCAACCTTTTCTGTTTGAAGCAAGAGAACTATTCCTTTTCACCCTGATAAAACATCCACCTCCAAGGAGAACTGACCACACTTAACTTTGAGCTTCTACTTGATTCTGAATCCTGTTCTCTTCCCATAACATTTTCTGACACTTTAGTTTTAAAGTGGCCTCACTCAGATGGATTGTAAGTACCTCAAAAAGGTAAGAACTCTTGCCTTAGAATTCAGGGTATGCCTAGCACTTTTCACATAATATCACTTCACTATGTTTTATTGAAGGAACAAATGATACTTACGCAAGGATAAAGTCTTAGTAAGAGATACAGTTTAAAGCCCTCATCATAAACTTTACATATAAGACAATTCCTAGGATATAGTAACTAAAGGAAAAATTCCGAATTGCACTATTTACATTCCCTGACATCTAAGGTATAAGCACCAATGTCTTAAAGAATTCACTTGGGGTAATTAAAATGTTTTAATGCTTCTGAAGCCTAAATCTTTACTGATAAAACAAATTAATCAAATGTCCTTGTCTTGGCTAATGGCTTGATTTTGGCATATATTTGAACTATAAGTATATAATAGTATTCTATTCAGATACCACTATTTGTTTTGTTTCAATTACATCGAAATTTTTAGTTACGATTTCAAAATGTTCCTAAATAGTAATTTAAAGATTAGCAGTAATTTTAGAAAAGAGGAGGTATTTTTCATTTTTATAACAGTCGTATTTGAAAGTGGATTTTAGGAGGCAATTGTATTAAATTGGCTTGGGATGAACACAATTTTAATATCAGGTTTATATTGTCTGTCAAAATT
>NW_011888808.1:6430747-6438802 GCF_000151845.1 Pteropus vampyrus | reverse complement strand
AAAATGTTTTAATGCTTCTGAAGCCTAAATCTTTACTGATAAAACAAATTAATCAAATGTCCTTGTCTTGGCTAATGGCTTGATTTTGGCATATACTTGAACTATAAGAATATAATAGTATTCTATTCAGATACCACTATTTGTTTTGTTTCAATTACATCGAAATTTTTAGTTACAATTTCAAAATGTTCCTAAATAGTAATTTAAAGATTAGCAGTAATTTTAGAAAAGAGGAGGTATTTTTCATTTTTATAACAGTCATATTTGAAAGTGGATTTTAGGAGGCAATTGTATTAAATTGGCTTGGGATGAACACAATTTTAATATCAGGTTTATATTGTCTGTCAAAATTAATTATTATTATTATTATTTTTACTTCTAGCTGTCACTGCTTCCACATATAAAATTTTTTACCATAAAACACTATTTGCTCTAGACACACAACCCATATGTCTACTTGAATCACCTACTGGCTAACTTAAAGGAAAATTAAACTCAGTGAGATCAAACTGAAGTTATGATATTCCTACTCTCAAGAATCATTCTCTTCTATCATTCCCTATCTTAGTAAATGACAACTGATTCCACCAGTTATATAAGCCAGAAACCACAATATTACACTCTTCTACAGTCTTCATTACTTAATCATCATCACATTTCTGTGAATTTTTTTTTTTCTCCTGAACACCGTTCAAATGTGTCTACTTCTTTCACATGCAAAACTACCATCTTACTCCTAGATGCTGCCATATCATTCCTGGAATTCAGCAATAGCCTTTTATTTTGCCTCCAAGCACCTCGGCCTCTTTCAAATCCTTTTATTTATCCTGCATTAAGAATTACTTTTAAAAAATTAAAATCATATTTATGTTACTTCATATCTTTAAAAATAAAATTAAAAACAACAAGCAATGCATTCTCATTGCTCTTAAATATTTTAACAGGTCACAGAAGGTCTGACTCCTGTATGCCTCTCCAGTTTGCTTCAAATACACTTCTCATTCTTTCTGGATACCGGCAGATCTGTCCTTTTTACATTTTGCAAATGTGGCATGCTTCTCTTCAAAGACATTTTCAGTTGTTGTCTCCATTGCCTGGGACACTTTTCATTCTGCCTCACATATCCTTCTACTTTGTGAAATTATACCGCTCTTTCCAATTTTAATTTAAAAGTCACATCTTAAGAGAAGATTTCTCTGATCTACTGAAATGATCAACTCCTCCTCTTAGACAATTTCATGATTACAACACATGCCATTTCATCGGAGCTGTGGTATTTTACATGTATTTATTTCTATGATTATTTGCTAGGTTACTGTCTATCCTATTAGAGATTCCAAGTTAGGTTAAGAACCTTGCATACTTTGCTCACAATTATCCCACTGTCAACTTTAAACTCAGTACATAGAATATCTGTAGACATAGGGAAACTGCATTTCCCTGGAGGTTCTGCCAGTCACTAGCTGCTTGGCCTTGGGCAACATACACGGGCATTCTGAATCCTGCTTTCCTCCTATCTCAGCTATATGTGCTACTTTTGATTATTTCTAAGGCAACATTCAAAGGCATGATTTCTGTGGTTTGATTTTCTAATTCAAATAAAATACAGTATGAAGGCAATCATAGATTTTTGATCCCTAGAGTTTCTTTAATGGGAAAATTAAAATAGGTTAAAGAAAATTACAAAAAATATAAGTATAAAGGGTAAGTAGACCTGGGGATGATTTCCCAATTTGGACGATTTTGTTGCTGAGAGATTGTTTCCATGGTACACATTCTGTCAAAATCCCACAGAAAAGATGTCTATATTACCATTATTTGCTCTGACAATATCAGCTGTTAGCAGTCTTACGCTTCCTTTTCAAAACAGAGATTGAAGCGAGGACAAAGAATGAAATGTTGCAAACTCACTACTGTGCCAAAATTCAGTTTAAACTCATTATCATTTAAAAACTATAATCTTGTGCTCTCTCAAGATGAGTTACTCAGGGATACTGCATTATTATCTTTCCTTAGAGACCATTAAAAAAAATTCTCTGCAGGAAAGTGAAGGCCAATAAAGTTACCATCTCTTCTATTTAAAACTGGACCATGTTTTATATTTCTACATATTAGATTTAGAAATTATTTTCTATATTGAAAGTCATAATTATATTTATATGTATGTGTATATGTATGTATCAACCTATGTATATATATCCTATACATGTGTTACAAAGTCAGAGTATCATTTAATAAAATTGTCCTCTGACATATTTTTTCCAGCTAATAATTAATCATGGATATCTATTCAAGTAAATTAATTAAGATCTTAGTCTTTTAAATAGATAATTTTTATTATATATAAATATCGTGTGTTTTTTAATCATGCTCTTGGAGCGAATGAAATTAGGCGATGTATTATTCAACATATTTTGATATACTACATGTAATCAGATTGCTGAGTTCTGCCGAACAACTGTTCTGTTAAAATTATTCATTGTAGTGAAACTTGTACCTTATTGACTGCTTATTACTTCTTTTCTGAATTTGTGTTTTTCACATATATTGTGCCATTTTATACCTGATATATATACCAGAAAACAGAATCTGAAAGAGAACATTTTGCTTTAGTATATTTACCTTTAATACAATAATATATTCTAATTGTACACTGTATTATGTTAATAATGTCAATTCTGTTCTTTATGTGAGATATGTGAGACTTCATACTTAATTTAGATTCAAAAATATTTTTCAATGATGAAATTAGTATATCATTTTGATGCATTTAATTTAATCTAAAATATTTTAATATTCTAATCCAAATTCTTTGAATTTTGTCATCTATCCATATACAACATAGCAGCTAGCAAATATTGAGTTAAATTTTAAAATTAAATAAATATACAGCTCAAGCATATGCTTGTCTTCCCATTTGAACTTTGGTAGAAATAACCTCTTTTAGGAATCATTGTGAATGTTTTTTGTTTGCTCTCAATCTGCTAGTTTCTTCTCCTATTCCCTGGTTTACATATCTTAACACTTGCATTTAGTGCTTGTATATCCTTCTATCTCCTACAATTTATTAATTTTTCTGACCCTGGTTCTCACTTATGTTTACTTTGGTTTATCACTGTATTTACAGCTTTACTTGATTCTTGATTTTGACATTCCCCTAAGGTTTTGCTTGGGTGGGAATCCTGCTACTCAAGGTTTTGAACTAAAGGCACTGGCTAGCCAAAACCTTAGGCTTCAAAAGAAAAGAATAATGTGACCATTTGCTATGTTCTTGACAAAATCACACAGTTGGAAGACAATAGTGAGCTGCTGAAATAGTGAGCTGTTCTCCATTCTCACTCCCCTCATCTAGTACAAAAACGCAGACTCAGATTCTCTATGAGTGGTGGCTTAGCCCCAAATTTAGTTGACATACTGTTCTTCTAGTAAGTTTAAAATATTCCATTCTGGTACTCTCAACCACCAGAGACTGGATTGGCATAGGAAATTTCAGTAATGTTTCGCTACTAAGATATCTGTACAAAGATCCAGGACTCTTGTGGTTGATAATAGATGTATTTCCTTATATCTGTTTTATCAAACAGCGAGGAGATTCATATTCCTTTAAGAAATACAAATCTTTTTCTTAGAGGGTTACAAGTACACTAGTCTCTAACAAGTAGTTACTTGCCTCAGGGTAAACAGTTTTCAGGGGAGGGCATTGTTTTAAGATTCTTAGCATACATTTCACCAATTAAGTTTATCTGCAATTTTAACACTATCCATAGGATTAAAAAAAAGAAAGAAAGAAAAAAAAGAAAGAAAGAAAGAAAGAAAGAAAGTCATAATAGCCTTCAGGTGTAAATTCTAAATTTTTATCTCTAACTGAGCTAATAAAATCATAATGAATTAAAATGTCAAGAACTTTTTTCCTTCCTCCTCTCACGCAGGAGGCCTGTGGAAAGTGGTAACTCCCATGTAAATAGCAGTGGTATTATTTCCTTCTTCTCACTGTTTTTGCCTTCCTGTACTTCTGTGGTTGAAGAAATGTGCTAAAGAAGTGTATCTGTTTCCTACTTGATCAGAAATTCTATCCAGTCACTGGTGATTCTCTTTGGGTCTTTATATAGGTAAGAAGTAAAAATGTAGTCACTCGGTTGGCCCTAATTTGATATGACTGATGCTCTTATGAAAAGGATAAATTTGACACAGAGACAGACAAGCATAGAGGAAGATGATGTGAAGCAACAGGGAGAAAGAAGGTCATCTACAAGCCAGAAAGAGAGAGAGAGGGGGAGAGAGAGAGGCCTGGAACAGATCCGTCCCTCTGTAAAAACTAACAAAAACTAAAAATAAGAGGCTTAATTCTCATTAATAAAAGTGTTCTCCACTTTCCTTTTCTTAGAGCATTTACTATAGAAAACATGCAAGTACAAGTTCTTTGACTCTTTGAAATGTATGTAAATTTTTTAGAAACTAAATATGCTTTTTGCCAGTGTTCTGACCAAGCTTGTCCTTTTTTAAGGACCTGGGAGCCAACTCTTTGAAATCCAATCAGGAAAGAGCACCCGAATCTCCCAGTTTCTGTGAGAGGGTAGGGATCTAACTTCTATGGGCACCTTGCTCCACATGGCAAAACTGTCTCTTGTCATAAATACATGAGAAATTTGACTTTTCTTTTTCTAAAGTCAATCAGCTAACAGAGAAGGTCATCCCAATTACTATGTGAATCTAGGATAAACTATGTGTAAAAAATGGTGACATCAAGTCTGCTTCCTTGAGGGCTAATCATCACTTATCTTGAGATTATGTATATAATGGGTTATATCTGCTTGCCTAAGTAAAAGGGTGAGATTTCTGTCTTTGCAACCTCAGCTGATTGCCTGTTAGAACATCCCATTCTGCCTAGTGCTCTTTTAACAATGAAACTATTTCTGCACTATCTTTACGAGGCAGTTTTCTGGGTTAGAAGAGGATTTTGTTTTGAATTATATTTCCATAATACCTCACAGCCCTCAGAAGGAACCAATACTGCCAATACCTTGATTTTAGACTTTTAATGTTCAGAACTTTCAAAGATTAAATTTCTATTGTTTAAAGATCTCCATACACTGGTACTTTGTTAAGGCAGCTCTACCAAACCAATATGGATGTTAAGACTGGGGTTTGTGTTTAAAGAAATGGGAAACATTTTAAGATCTTAATCCTAGTTTATTCGACTTCAATTAATAAAGCCACCTACTTATCCTAAATACATATTTCTCTTTAAGATTTCTTGGAAGTGGGGAGCTTTGACAATGTAGGATTCTGATATTTCTAGTATACCGTTTTTCTAATACACATTTTATCATTTATCATTCTAATATCATATGTGTATTAGAAAAGTGATATAGCACATTTCACTTACTCTGTTAGAGATTAATGTCTCAGAGAAATAGCATTAACCTCTGTAAGAAAATTCTCTACTTAAAAGTTTTTGCCTATCTGAGCCTTAAATCTTTCCAGAACTTGTTAAAAACTGAGCCTCGATTTAATATCCACCCAAAATATGTCATAATAAAAAAAATGATCAGTTGAAAGAGAGATTTATTTTAGTAACCAATCAAAAATGTCTGAAAATCTTATAACTGTTTGTTTTGGCCCTACATCCAACACCTACACTGCACAGTCAGAGAGAATTCCTGAACTCTCTCTAGGGTGATGTGAATATTTCCCGGCAAATTAATAAATGCAAGCTTGATATAAACTGTTTTACGTGTGTGTGTGAGGTTGTTGTTGTTATTCTTCAACACCTCAATTTATGGAGAATAATAGGGAGATAGGATGGTATATTTATCTTTCTATCCATGATGAGAAAGACCACAGTAAAAGAGCACGGTTTGGCTAAGACTTTCCCACAACTTTCCATTGTTAAATGGATCCTTACTCTGACTGCTGCTATGGAGAGAGACTGGGCAGTTCTCCTCCTGACCTAGCTCTCCAGGCTAGATGGAAGTCTTTTGCCATTATTACGGATTAAGTTCCTTATTAGGGATTAGGGACTGATGATAGAAGCAGCAGGGCACATAAGTGAAAATGGCCTTGGATTTTTTTGTCAGAACAAACATTTGGCTGTATTCTGCCCCCTTTTTTGCATCTTAACTCAAGCCACAGGGTGGTGTCAAATAAACATGAATCAAACCTAAATATGGAAATACTTAGGAGAAAGAGCGCTATAAGGAAGAATGCCTCTATCTCAAAAATCTACAAGTATCTTAAAACCAAATGGAAAAAGGCTTTTCTTCTATATGGTGAGGACAGGTAACAAATATTAGCAGCAATTTATAAGAAAAAGTTGGGCAAGCAAGGGAAAATTATCAGTGGGGTCTGACAGAAATAGTCTCTTGCTGTAGTTAATTTCTAGGACAAGCTGATAAGGAAGGCATGTTCCAATTTTTTGGCTCGTGCTCAGACTTAGAAGCACTTAGAATTCAGAGACCTGTAGGGAGGAGAGAAGGCTGACTAGCGTTTGGTCATGACAAAGCAGAGAGTAAGAAATGGACAATTGAGAACATTTGGTCAGTGGAGATGGAAGCATTCCCTATTCCAGGAAATGTAGTTCCCATATTCAGAAGGGAATCATGATGGAAAGGGGCTACTTGACAGTTTTGCTAAGCGAACCCAATTTTACTAACACCAGCTCTTGCAGCAATCCAAGCCATTCCCTGTTGAGAAAACACTGCTTTTGGAACATTACTAAAGTATTTCTTTGGGGAGTCACTTAAAGCACCCTCTACACTTGCAAGCTGCAAAGCCGTGAAGTCTTACAACTAGTCCCTAGGGGAACACTGTTTTTGTTTGTTTGTTTTGTTTTGCTTTTAACAGTATATAAGAGCCTTCAATATATTTTGGGGGGAAAAAAAACAAGCAAACTTATACTTAATATTGACAAATAATTATCAAAGTATACTATCCTTTAATAATGCTTTATATTCCATGTATCCTGGTTATTTAAAACTGCATTTTACATGAAGCAACATAAGAAATTACAAAACACTGTTTAAACAAATACTTTTTTCTCTTATGAATAAATGTCGTTTTGTATACATGAAGTATTAAATGGCATATACTTTGATAGTACAATAGTGTGAAATTTTTTATGTGTGATTTTAAAGGTCCATTTAAAAAAAAAAATTAAAGCTTTTCTTTCTCTACATCCCTGTATTTATCTTTCCCTGTTTGACTTATTTCATTCATTATAATACCCTGTACATCTATCCATGTCGTTGCAAATGATAAGATTTTACTTTTCTACAGCTGAGTAATATTCCGTTGTATATATGTACCACATCTTCTTTATACAATAGTCTATTGATGGGCACTTAGGTTGCTTTCATATTTTGGCTATTGTAAATACTCCTGCAGTGAATCCTGCATATGGGTGCATAAATATTTACAAATTAGTGTTTTGGGTTTTTTTTGGATAAATATCCAAAAGTACTATCATTGGATCAAATGATAATTCTATTTTTAATTTTTTAAGGAACCTCCAAACTGTTTTCCATAGTGGGTGAACCAATTTGCAATCCCATCAACAGTACATAAAAGTTCTCTTTTCTCCACAGCCTCACTGACACTTGTTGCTTTTTGATTTATTGATGATAGCCATTCTGAGAGGTGTGAAGTGATATCTCATTGTAGTTTCAATTTGCATTTTTCTGATGATTATGACCTTGAGCATCTTTTCATATGTCTATTGGCCATCTGTATTTCCTCTTTGGAGAAATACCTATTCAGGTCTTCTGCCCATTTTTTAATCGGATTGTTTGTTTTTCTGTTCTTGAGTTATATGAGTTCTTTATAAATTTTGGATATTAACTCTTTGTCAGAAAGTAAAGGTCCATTTTTAATTATTTATTATGATTGTATTTAGTTATATTTAAAACATAAGTCTATGGCCATGCCACCCTGAACGTGCTCAATCTCATCTGATCTCGAAAGCTAAGCAGAGTCGGGCCTGGTTAGTACTTGGATGGGAGACCACTTAGGAATATCAGATGCTGTAGGCATTAAAAAAAATAATAATAATAAAATAAA
>NW_011888808.1:6409440-6430347 GCF_000151845.1 Pteropus vampyrus | reverse complement strand
TACCACTGATTTGAACTGTTGTGACATTGCCTTTAACTTAATAGTCCTTAAACTTGTTGTAAACACTGGTATATAGCAATCTTAATGAATAAATAAACATATGTATAAAAAGATAAGACTCCTCAAAACTAACACATATATAAAAAAATAAAACTACTCAGTATTGATCAATTAAACACTTAACTATTATAATTTTTTAAATTAGAAATAATAGCATCCTAAAATCTTCTAGCATTGATTTGAGCTAGATACAACAATCAGATTATTGTATCTAGACCAGTTCGTGCTGGTCTTCTGTAATTGCTAACAATAGAGTATTATTTAAAAATATATATCTGTGACTTGGGCCTTGTCATGTTGGCATATTATAGATAATTGAAAGCTCATAACGAAATACTGATGTTTTCAAAAGCCATTGTCACCTGCAGACATCTCAGCTTGAATTCATTTCTGAGGTTAAGAATCTTGTGCCTAAGCAGAATACTATAGGGATGAGAGAGGACAAAAATGAAAGCAATAATATGATCACTGGAAAAAGTGCTGAGCTATGACTCAGTGGCGACAGAGTGATGTGATATTAGGCAAGCTATTTTACATTTAAATTTCACAGCCTCCATTTTTGCAAAGGGCTAATCCCTGCACTCATATTACATTTGTAAGATGTAGATCATATTGTTTCTAAATAGGGTATTGTTAACCTAGCCTTCATCCTGACCTCCATGTATGAGATAATTAACCAGCAGAAATTCAAAAGACATAATTATCCTTGCAAATAAAAGAGTATTATAAAATTTAGGTGGTTCTGGTCCACAGTACATACGCATGAAGCCAAATGTGTCTCAAGTTAAGAAATTTTATTTTTCAAAAATTAAATTTGATGCATATACTGTATATTGATTATTGCAACACCTAACCAAATTTATAATACATGGGTATTCTTTTAAACAGGATAAAGACTATAAATATTTCATATCTATTTAGGTCTTCTTCTTTTTTTTTTTGATCAGAAAATTTGGTTCTACAAAACTTTTATTTCACAATTGCAGTTGTTAGAATCTTGTTTCACGTAGTTTCACATATCACAGAGTAAAATATCTACTTTGCCTTTAAAAAATGAAGTTAGAAATTTTCAAAATTCTGTACCTTTGGAGAAAAGCTTGGCATTTCTAGGGATTTGTGTTTGTTCTCTGTCATTTAGATATTATTAGATATAATTAACCAGTTTAAGAAGCAATGTCTCAGTGTTCAGTGTAAAAATCAAATTATGTAAGAGATAGGAAACAGTATTAAAACATACACCAGTCAGTGTAAATAGCTGAGTAATTGCACAAATAAATGTGATGTACTGTAATATGGTTTGATTGAGAAAGGAGGAATAGGGAAGCTCGGAATCAGAATTAAGCTGGGAAATGTTAGGAAGTGGGTGGGATTGAGCATCAGAGAGATTGTTATAAAAAAGAGAAAAATGAAAAGAAAATGGACATACTCTGAAGATACTTTTTTCTTCCCCCAAGTCATAGTATTATTAAGGCTTGACTTCATTTCTGGTGAAACTATGCTATGGCTTCTTAAATTTGATTACTAAAGGAAAAAGTACAAAAATATGGTAATTTGTGTTATACTTATTTAAAGTAGATTTCAAAAGTTCTTATAAAAAGATAGAAATAAAAGTACTTTAAATGACTTTAAAAAAATTCAGATCATTTTAAGGCAGTTTTATTGCTGACATAAATAATGTATAAAGATTTAGAAGACTAAAAGTAAGAATCCCAGGTGATTTATGAAAGTGACTTATTTTATACTTTGTTTTTAACTCTATTTTAGTGATTAAACATTATAGAACAAAATTAAAATCTTTATTATTGTAAAAATACCTTTCTATTTATCTATCTACATGCATATATCTATATAGATATGTTTATATCTATATAGATGTAAATATATATTTTATATACTAAAACAAGAAATTTAAGAGAAACAAAATATTGCTCTTTTTGAATAAAATATGGAAATGGAGCATTATTTAGAGATATTTTCCTAAATATACAGTTATGACATGATTAAAGACAAAACACTTATTTAATCTTTAACCTTTGTCATTGAAAGGCACATTCTTTTGATTTATGAAATAAAATTTGACCCTAACCCATATATCACATACATCACATCTTGAGGGCTATGGGAAATTGACTGAAAGTATTCATCATTATTCAATGTGAATAAAAGGCAATAACACTGATATTTGTAAACTACATGGCAGGAATCATGTCCATCTTTTAATACTGCTTATTTTTTATGGCCTCATATAAGAAAAACTTAGCATCCTTTTACCTTTATTTTCTCTCTTGTGCCTTCATAATTTGCTTACAATGTTTTATTTACCACAAATATAATTTTAATAGTTAACAACTTCATGCTAATTAGCCACTGGAAACTTTTAATTAGCTTACAATATTTAAAACAATAAACCTTCAAAATATAATTTTGTGCACCAAGGCAACTCAAAATTGAGTATAAAAAGTAGCCTAATAACAGTTTGTTTATTTTAGCATAAAACTTCCAAGGAATCTAATTCTAAAAAGATGATGTTGAAGTATAATTTTTTCAGTTTGATTTGTTTCAAAATGAAAAAAAGAGATTATCTAAATATAGTTTACTATATATTTATATATGTGCTTTAATATGAGATAATGAGTTTCAATAAATAACTTATTCAATAATTTACATAAAAAATAATTTTATATTTCAAATATATTTCCTAAAATTTTACGACTGTTTTGTTAAGCAAGAACATTTTTCCATAAAAATTAAACTTTAAGTCATTGTCTAGGTTTTATTATAAACTGAAAAATAGAGCTCTTGTTAATAAAAAAAAATATTAAGAAGAAAAAATAAACTGGAGGTGTGGGATGAAAAATGAAGTAACAAAATATTTAGAAGACTTACTAGAGGTTAGTATTAATGATGTAGTTTGCTCAACATCAAAGAGTTAATAAGTAGCATAGACAAAACTGAGTGGTTTCACAAATTCTTATACTTTTAAGTATGGTCTTTTCTAACATATTGATACATAATTTTTTAAAGTGATTGATAAATTGTCATGAAATTTCCAATTCCATTTTTATATTATTATTATTTACAGAATTATTTTTTTACATCTTTTAATGTGCTTACAATAGATTTCCAGCTGGAGGTAAAACATATAGTAATGAATATATCCTCTATACAAAAAGAAATCTCAATTACCAGTGCCAGCCAATCTCAAATGAGCCTTTGTAAGTGTGCTTCTGGGACCTTGGGGTGACCTGTCTTTCTCTAGGGGCCTCAGTAGTCGGGTATTATATGGAAGACTTCTCTGTTACCTAAGTATCAATTCCCAACTGAGTCTTCCTTGTGGCTGTACCTACCCCATCCCTCTGCAGGTTTCAGGCCAGTTACTGCATCCTTCACCTCTCTTCTTAGCAAGGGGGCAGACGCCAGGCTTGATTCTGGTTAGTTGACTCCAAAGTGAAATATGCTGGAAGCTTCTGAAAATTCCAATAAACTGAATGATGAAAAAAATGACAAGAGCAGCCCTGCCCTTCTTGCTACAGAACATTATTTTGGGAATACTGGAAGCTGAAACTCACTCTCATCATCAATAGAGCTGAGGAGAGAGGGTCAAGTTGGCAGGCTAGGTAAAGGTGGGGTTTGCTCCTTCCACTACTGCATTAGAATTAGAACCAACTTATAAAACAATCAACTTGGAAAATCACCTGAAGTCTAGTTGATCATAGCAGACATCTGAAAATATGAAGAAAAAGCCACATTGAGACTGGTAGGAGGGGCAGAGACATGAAGTGTTCTGGTCCCACACCTGTGCATGGTGGTTGAGCACTGGGAGGGACAACATGGCTGCAGAGGCACTCCTGAAGGAATGAGGAGCCCTAGCCTCACATAGGGGATCCCCAGCCTAGAGTTCCAGTCCCAGGAAGAGGAGTTCTCACAAAATTTGGCTCTAAAAACCAGTGGGGTCTCTGGTTGTACAGGTGAGACAGAAGGAACCTGAAAAACCAGACGTCCCCTCTAAAGGTCTCACACAGAGACTCACTTGCTCACAGACACTCAATCTGGGTGCTAGAGGAGGGTGAGCAGCTCAAGAGGCACAAAAGACATAAGGGAAAAGACTGAGTTGTGTGGTGCCAGAGTGAGGGCTGGAGGACAGCCACACCTGCTCCTTTGTCAAGCCTCTGGGGTGTCTGAAGATGGGTGCCATCTTGCACGTGTTGAACTCTTGCCCCACATGGCCAATTCTGAAGCTGCACTGGTGAGTGAGACCTGCTCGCTCTACCCCAGATCTCCCTGGGTGACAATCCATGGCAGGTTGATGCTGAGTAGCTGGCCCCACCGTACGCCTTTCTGTAGCTGTGTATACATCACAGGCAATGATCCACAGCCTGCACAGCCTTCATGGCCTGCATATTTTGAGGGAGACCTTTGGTGGTGCCAGCATGAGCTTCAGTGTCTCTCGGGCAGATCGCAAGGGTCTGCAGGCCAATTGCAGACAACAGCTGGCCTTGCTAAGATCTGTGACTTCTGCAGGAGCCCATGGGCTCAACACTGGCAAAAAATATTGTATATGTATTGGACTGACAAAAATAGCTTGCTGCACCCCATGTTTTCCTGAGACCGTGCACCATCCAATCCAAAAATTACCCACGGCAGGGCCATCCTCAAGCAGCTAGCCTCAAGCAGCTAGTCTTCCCTGGGCTGCAAATTCAACAACGAATAACAGCCCTCAGCTCACACTAACAATCAAGGCTTAGCTGTAACAGGAAAACACGCACAACCCACACAAGGAACATGCCCAGAGTCTCGGGCACAGGCGATCAGGGAGACTGTGACACTGGGCCACACAAGACACCTAGTACATAAGATCATATAGTCAAGGCTGAGAGACATAAGAAATCTTCCTAACACATAGAAACAGAGAGGCAACTAAAATGAGAAAACAAATAAAAATGTTGCAAAGGAAACAATAGGAGAGCTGTAACCTAACAGAGAAGCGGATGCAGAAAAATCCCAACATTATTAAATAATAAAAATAACTCTAGAATCCACTACCCTTAGATTTCTTGGTATGTATTTAGTAAGAAAATAAGTATATAAATAAATAAGATTCACATTTTGAAAGCTTTTAGTCACGTATTCTATTTCAGCCAAAACTACTCTAACACATAAAAGGTGTTAAAATTATTAGTTATCTTGATGATTTGGGGTTGTATATTTATATTCCTGCCCCAATCATTTGCATTAAAACACCAGACAACATTTTATATATATACACATACACACACACGTATATGTACACACACACACACACACACACACACACACACACACACACACACATATATAGCAGTTATTTAGGACTGTGTTTTACATAAATGATAAGAATATAACATCTTTTATATGCAAATATAATCATAGAAAGGCATGCTTAAGATTTAAATATAAGGTTAAATTAAATTTGGTTTTGATGACAATATTTTTATTTATTATGATAGTATTTCTTATATTTTAGACATTGATTATTAATTAGTAAACTGTCTAAAATAACCTTTAAAATTTCTCTTTTCTGGCATCTTCTTTCTACTTGTAATATTCTGTGACTCTGTTTATGACCATGCAATTTATACTCACAGATAATTTACACATTTTTATCTCCACTTAAAAAAAATAAGCTAAAACTTCCTCTTAATAATTTGGTGAAACCAGAGAAAATTGTTTTATTCATCCTGATGTTAATACCTCTCCCAATTGGAGGTGATTTCTCAAGCAGCTTTCCAAGATTTCTAAAAGAATGATATTCACAGTATCACAGCTTTATTACACAATAAGCTTGAGTTTAGTTCTGTCTTAATTTTTTATGGAATCTTGTAGTGCTTAGGATAAATCACAAGAACCAAATTATGGGTAGCCAGCTCTTTCATCCATTTCCTAAAAATGAAGAACAAAATTCTTCTCTGGCTAGAATTTAAGAAATATAAAATTGTTTAAGGCTCGTGCACCTGATAGATCAATGGCTGTCAAAACATCATTTCTTTATATTCATATAGAAAGATTTCTCAGCTATTAGAGAGAATTTATCTTCAAGATGGGTTGGAATTATTAGATTGACACTGCCAAAAATGTTTTAGTCTTATATAATAAATACTTTTGAGAAAGTGCTGTAGAATGTACTCCCTAAGTTACTTGACCATCTTTTGTACTGTGGAGGGATTCCAGTCAACTTTCCAACATCATAAATCATCTTACACTTTGCAATCTCTTAGGCAGGAGCTACAATTTTTGGTGTGAAAAAGTTTTCTTAGTAGAATTAATAAAGTTTAACAGATAATCTCTGACTGGCGACCCATCATCATTCTATTAGATAATATTAAAATAAATGTTAATATTAATGTATGTACTTATATTAATTTCAATACCACTTTAATAAAAATATAGGAAATATTACTACTTGCTATTATTTTATTGTCAGTTCTAATAATTCATTAAATGCTAGGCTATTATTTGTCATTATTTTGCATCTTCAAATAGCAATCAATTTATTACTTAATAAACAGATATAGGTTGTAGATGATTTTTTATAGTGAATCATCTAAAATCCATTTTATATTATTGGAGTGAAAAATGTTTAATTCATATGTCTATCTTTATCTGTAGATAGAAATGCCCATATTTAGATATAGATAGATACATGATTGATAGGAAAAAAAATAGATCCATTTAATGCATTACCTAAGCTTTAGTATTAAAATTAGGATTTAAATTTGTATCTCAATCCAATGTGCTACATTCTTTCAATAAAGAAGCAATATTCCCTGTGTCTCTGATAGATTAGATTAAAAAAAAAAGGTTAGAATATGATGGGAAACAAGAAAAGGAGATTGGAAATTACATTTGAGTCAAGAAAATATCATGCTCATATCTGTGAGTTACCTCTTTCACTGTGGTCAGAATTTGCACAGATAAATATTGTTAATTATTAAGGGATTCTGTTTGAAATCATCTGTATATATAACTGTATATACAATATTTATGCTATTTTCTAATTGATAAATGATTAAAAGACATTTAGTTAATATTCTTAGCAATTTTCCAAGTTAAAAAAAAAAGAAAAAATGAGAAAATGCATATTTACACATAAGATTCCATGACTGAAAAGAAAAATACTGAGACGTAGGACAAAAAATCTTAGCACAATTCTTGGCACAAGGTAAGTTGTTAATAACTGGTAGTTAATAAATATTTTTAATCAGATGGATAAAAGGAGGGAACGATGATTTTAAAAATATAGAAAATGTTCCCCCCAAACCCCAAAACCTCAAGAAGTTGGACTTTATTAGTTTGCTATTGCTGCTATAATGAATTATCACATGTCGAATGCCTTAAAACGCAAAATTATCTTATAATCCTGTAGTTCAGAAGTTCAAAATCAGTCTTATGGGTCTAAGAGCATGGTGTCAGAAGACCTGGTTCCTTCGAGAATCTCTAGGGGCCAATCCATTTCCTCTGTTTTCTAGCTTCTAGAGGTTACCTTGGTTCCTTAAGTTATGTCTTCTTCCTCCATCTTAAAAGCCAGCAGCTTTGTGTCTTCATAGCTCTCTGTTTCCATAGTCACATTTTTTTTTCTGATTCTGAACTTTCTACCTCTCCTTTATAACATTTGTGATTACATTTTATCTACCTGCAAAATACAGTATAATTTCTCCAACTCAAGATCCTTAACTTAATATATTATCTGTCAATTCTCTTTTTCCATTTAAAGCTATGTATTCACATGTTCTGGTGATTAGGAGGTGATGAACTTTGGGAAGGGTCATTAGCCTGTCTATCAAGCTGACCAATAATACATAATACTCAAGTTACATCAGTGGTGTTGATCTATATACCAAAACTCCTAGGAAGACCAACTTTCCCCATTTGCCCAGGATTGTACCAAATTTATCACTGAAATTCTCATGTCCTGCAGTACCTCTCAGTCCTATTCAAACAAGAATAATTATCTTGCCTGGGCCCCTAGACAACATTTGTCTTCATCCATGCTTCATAAACAAAAATATTTTGACATCTGTGTCTTGGGTAATGCTGAGTTTCATTACAGAATACTTTGCTCCATATGGGATGTAGTGATAGTCATAGTTAAAGGGCTGAGTTTGGAGAAGACTAAAAAGATTGCAAGGTATATGAAATCCATAAGCGACACTGATACACTATACATTCTTCATGCTATCTCTTGGCTACTGTTATAGATTTTTATTGCCAAATGTATAATTAAAGTTAACTCGATTCATCTTTAAAATATGTCAACCTCTAGGTCATGCAACTAAAGTCAGAGATAGAAGCATCCCTTAAAATCCTCTGAGAGGATTTTGCTAATATCATTAAACTTGAGGAAGAAATTTTGGAATCATCGTTTTTTATATTAGCTGGAAATGATATAATTTTGATATAAGTATTGATTTTTGTCATGTCAAAGTTATTGCCCATGATATGATATAAGTATTGATTTTTGTCATGTCAAAGTTATTACCCATGAGATCCATAGACAAAAGTCCATTTCACGAATTTGTCTGTCTGTCTGTCTATGTTTATATGCACACTAATTAAATGAAAGTTTATTCCCTATTTCTATATTTCATGCAGCTCTAACTAAATTACATTTTTACATATTGCTAAGAAAAATTATTTTAACAAAACTTCACTGAGTGACTTTTTGGATGCAATATTACACATGTTTCAAACAATTATTAGTTAGGAACCATAAAATGCTTTTAACTATTGGTATTGATTCTAAGATCCATAGCAATTATTCATAAATATTATTATTTTTGTTAAATCCAAAATGTCTTCCAGTCAAGGAAAAATTCTTACAATTAAAATATATAATTTGATATAATTAAGCTGATTTTCTTTGGGATTCAGGTACCTAAAGTTTCTAAAAAAGGTACTTTCAGAAAATGACACAACAACTACCTTCCAGGACCTTTTCTGTATTTTAATTAACTCAGTGTTTAAAGGAAATCTGATCATTCATTTTTCTAAAAATCATTCCTCTAAATCCTATAAATGGTTATATTTGCCAAATATAAAATATAGAAAAATCCCCAAATTCTCAAGCCATTTTTTCCACAAACTCCTTCTTAGCAAAACATATAACCACACTTCAAATATGATAAACACCAAACACATTAAATATACACACATACCACTATGACAAATATAAAATCAAATAAGATACTAAAACACATATTTTCAAGAAAGAATAATCTAATATCTACTTCCAGAAAAGTTTTGGAAGAAATTTAGAAAGACACATAAAACAATAGAATACACTGGGATTTAAAAAATAAGCTAAATGTATGGAATGTCATAATTATTCCTTCAAAAATCACCCTTAATTGTTTCTTTATATTCTATTTTTAAAAAGTCCATGAAAGATTTTTACATAATAAAAATAAATATAAACAAGTAACTGAAAATCAGGAGATACTTGAAAGGGAACAAAAAAGCTTTTATGTTATACAAATTTGTTAATTTTCTATTCCACCATAAGAAGAGAAATACAAGCAAGTATAGAGATAATTCTTTACTTACAAAGTGTGAGCAGCTAAGCAAGTAAGAAATAATATTTACTATAATTAATAATAAAATAATTTGAATATTGATAAAAATAAAGCATAAATTTAACCCTTTAAAAAATAGACATACAGTGAAACTAAACTTACAAAATATTTTTTAAGCAAATTAAAATTATAACATCATTCTAGAAATCAGTAGAAGGGTTGAGAGGTAAATGATAAATAGATCATAGCTTTCAGCTATTTGAGCCCTTAGTTTGAATGAAGGGTGTGATTTCATTTTTAAAAAATCTTAACACTTCACATAAACTTGTCAATACTATGTGATATACTGTACTTTGTGTTATATACAAGGTGATATTATATCACATTTCATTTTCCAGTTTTTATTTCTAGTAATATTTTTTCCTGTTAATTTTATCTTAATGGGAAACTTACCCTAATTATGTGGTTAAAAAAAAAAAAAAACAACTGTCAAAACTGAAATATCAGTGTTTAAAAGTAAAAGTAAAAAAATTCAGTAGTTACTTGCAAAATTATATATTGGATACTGTTATTGTTATTTTAAGATAAACACTTTGAGCCAGTGAAACATAAAACAAATCATCAAGTTATATCTTAAAACAGAAAATAAGAAAGGATAGCAGTTAACAGAACAAAAAGATAGCTTCTTTAGCTAAAGTCTATTTATCACAGGGTCCAACTAAATACATTCAGCCTTCCCTCTCCCCCGCCCCCTTTTAATCTCTAATTGCAAAAAAAAATAGTTTTCTCATGGGGACTTTGAAATATAGGTGTTCTATTGAGTTAATCACATTTAAATGCAGGGATTAAGTAATATAGGTATTATGAGCCAGATGAGTAAGAAAATATATTATTCTGGATTATTAGGATTAAAAGAAAGAAGAAAAACAAAGAAGAAAGGTAAGAAAAGAGAGATGCTATTTATTTGCTGCATGATAAATCACTTCATGATTTAGTGGCCTAAAATAATACATGTGTTTTATCTCACATAGTTCCTATGGGTGAGAAGGCTAGATAGATGCAAGGGCTCTCGTGAAGTTGCTGTTAAAAAGTTGACCAGGACAGCAGTTACAGTCATCTGAAGCCGTGGCTGTGGCTGGAGATCTATTTCCAAGATGGTTCCTCACTCACATATCTCATAAATTGGCCATGACTATTAACAGGAGGCCACAGTTCCTAACTGCATGGCCCTCTCCATAAGGCTACTGGAGTAGGCTTCTGAAGCAAGATAATTAAAGAAAAAAACAAGATGGAACCACAATTTTTTTTCTTTTTTTTTTTTTTTTTATAATCAAGGCTTGAAGCCTCACACTGTCATTCCATAGTACTGTATTAATTATACAGGGCAGAGAGAACCACATAAAGATGTAAATACCAGAGGGTACAGTTCATGGGTGGTTTTCTTACAGGCTGGCAGCCATAAGAAGAAATAAAGATATCTATTTTTGAAAATGATATGTTATATGTAAAGTTGTTTTAGTCTTAATGTTCTGGTAGAATCTGGATTGAAGGATCAAAGAGATCCCACAACATATTGGGCTAATGATTTATGGGCAGTGAATTTATCTTATTTTGTGACCTCATCCAAAATAAGAGTGTTTGCTGAGGCCTTGCACTAGTCACTGTTACAGATAGGATTCCTCAAATTGTCTTCAGGCTTTGCTGCTAGAGAAGGTCACCCTGGTTTTTTGAAGATGCTTAAGAATTAGGATATCTGATTTTGAATGCAGTAAAATGTTGCACTTGGAGTGAGATGATTCTCTACAAGGTCAGGATAAGTGAGATTTCTTACCACATATGAAGAATCTCTCCAATGATGCTGAACTTGGAGCTTGCTGGTCCTACCACAAGCAAGTTTTATACTTTCTGGATCACATATGTTTTTGATATAATGGAATTCCAATTCCACCACACACATTCTTTATATTAAAGATGAAAACTTTATTTAGACTTAACAAACAAGGTTTCATCTAGTAATTTATCAAGGTCAGTTTTCCTTAGAAGGAAATAAGAAATTTTATACTTTCATTATTTATTTCCTTTCACATATACAAATTGCTTTCTTTTCTCCTCATCTTCTTGTTGGAAAACCATTAACTACAACATAATTAAGAAGAAGTATTGTGGTATTATTTATACTCACAGACTAGTCTGATAACTATAATTACCAGAGAATATCTATAGTTCTAGCCATAGCCTCTTCTTGCCCAAGTTTAGTTTCAAACCTGCCTTTATGGATGGAACCCATTGCTATTCAGTGATTTAATTCTTTGTGTAAATGCTGATATTGATGCTATTAAATTCATTCCAGATGCTCTGAAATTGCATACTCTGGAACAGGTGGAAACATTTTTTTTAAACATAATATGAAAACAAATAGAAGATTGAAAAAATAAATAAAATTAGTTAAAACCAAACAAAAACTAATAGAAAGATATCTTGTTTAAATTGGTTTAGAGCCTGGAAATATCTCTTATTCATACAATCTTGCCCTTGCCCATCTTTACACACACACACACACACACACACACACACAGAGAAAACAACAGAAATACATATCTGCAAAATTGTGCTGGCTCAGGCTGATCCAATAACATATATGGCTAATAACTAGTACTTAGCCCATCTAACCAAATGTAAGTCTTTATAAACATGTTGACCTCAACTAATGGGAGTGGGTATAGTGCTTCCTGCTCTTTCGACCCTTTTTGGATTTCTGACTTCAAAAATTGTAACACAATAAAATTGTGTTATTTTAATCTACTAAGTTTGTAGTGAATTTTAAAGCAACAATTGGAAACTAATACTAAATGTTTAAAATGTTTCCTTTGGCTAAGTACTAACTTGAGAGATGAATATGAAGGGAGATATAAGACAACATAAATGAGTCCAACACACCAAGGAAGGCAAAGATTTGTAGCTTTGCCAGAGATAAAACATACTAGGCATTTTGAATTGTAAGGAATCTTGGCAGAGTTTACACTTAACTTGAAACAAAAAATGAGAAGTCAGACATTTAAAAACAGAAAGGGTAGTTGGCCAGAGAGTATCTTTCTGATTACAGTGAACAATATGGATAAAGGCACAAAGGAAGAAAATACCTTATCATGCTTAGAAATTAAGAGAGCACGAGTATGGCAGAACATTGGAAATTATGTGGAAGAATATTATTTTCAATGAGGGAGAGACATGTTTCTTTAAAGATAGTATTGATCTAATGCTTAGGAGTAATGTGACATATTGCATTAGAAGGGATACAGGAAAAAATGAACTCTTGTGGGGCACAAGAATCTGTGACATCCTTGTTACTCAAAGTGTGGTCCATGGACAAGCACCTAGGAAACTATTAGAAATATACAAACTTAACTTTATCTCTGAACTACTGAACTAGAATCTGATTCATTTTAACAAAATACATAGTAATTCATATGCACATGGAAGTTTGAGAAATATTGAAGAGTCTACTTCAATTTATCTGAGGTCACTGGGCTGGGGAAATGTGGTCTGTGGACACTATGCAGTAAGAGAAGAGAATCTGGTTTTGAATAAGGAAAGATGTGCTCTTTTATAAAAATATGAAAAGTGGAGAATATGGTTCAAGTGCAGTTCAGTCATGCATGCTCATTTGATTATTATTATTATTATTATTAAATTTAAAAAATTAGAAATGTTGAGCGATGGTTGCTTTTATGTGTCAAATTGATAGGTCATTGGGTACACAGATTAAACATTATTTCTGGTTGTGTCTCTGAGCATGCTTTTGGGTGAGATGAGTACCTGAATTTGTGAACTCAGCAAAGTACACCTCCCCTCCCAGATGTAGGTGGGCCTCGTCCAATCAGTTGAGGACTCAAATATAACAGAAAGAGAAAGGAGTTCACCTATTTTTTTGCTTTCCGGTGGACTACTTGAATTGAGACATCTTATCTCATCTCCTTGGACTGAGATTTTCACCATCAGCTCCCTTGGTTCTCGGGCTTTTGGACTCAGACTGAATTACACTACAAGCTTTACCACGTTTCCAGTTTGCAAATCTCAGATTGTGGACTTCTTAGCCTCTATAATTGCATGAGGCAATACTTATTCATAATATAATAATTTGTCATAATAAATCTTTCTCTCTCATGTATAACATATATATGATATAGATTTATATTTATTTCTATATATAGATTTATATTTCTATATATAGATTTATATTTCTATATATAGATTTATATTTCTATATGATATATATGTATATATTATAATATATATATCTCCAAAGAAATAAAACCAGTATATAAATATTTTATAGAAATAAATATAAATCTATACTTGTTCTGTTTTACTGGAGAACCCTAATATATGTTGACATCTTTTCCTTGATATTCTATTATAAGACAAACAAATATTATCTACTAGCAAAGAAAAGAAAGAAAAAGGTTTCAGGAGACCTGAAAAGGGTTGAAATTCCATATATTTATTTCATTCATTATAATCACTATCAACATCATCATCATTGCACTAGCATCAATAAGAGCAAAGATTTATTTGTACCTATAACATATCACACAGTGATCAAAGTGTTTTATGTGTATCATTTAATCATCACAACCTCCCTATAAGGTCAATGCTATTAAGACTCCAGTTTTACAGATAAGTAAACTGAGACACAAAGATGGTAAGAAAATTAGTATATTGTAGTGAGCAATTGTGTAGTGTTTTAAACCACAATATTTTAAGTCCTCTTCATGAGACTTTTCACTGTTCCTCTTTACAAGTATAAAATCTTATCTGAATATAAAATAATACATATTTAACTGGCACACTTATCATTTGTATGCTGCTAGTTGTATATGTATTTGTTCTCACAGTTTGTGTGCTCACTGAGGATACACTCAACCTCATATCCCCAAATTCTTAGTAGAATGCCTGTTAGAGCAGATTTTCTATATATATGTGCTGAATCTTAACATTAAGGTAGCTAAGAAATACATACATACATACATACATAAATACATACATATATACATACATATCAAGGCAGCAGTTAAACACATAAGCAACTTTTCTTTTTAATTTAGTATATTTGACAAACATCAATTTCTCAGACAACTAGAAATATATGGGAGGAGAGATAGAGACTGATAATAGAAATCATTTATATCCTATGGTTTCAGAGAGGTAATTATGAGAAATTATCTTATGAGTCTGTTCTTTCTAATATACTTTATTCTGAAGCACAGAGTATGTAAAAATAATTTTCTTTTAGACTTAAAGGGCTATAGAAAGATGGAGTTTAAACATGGCTCTGATATTCTTGAAATGATCTGTTCTTCCTGAGAAAGGAGAAAGAGGAACAGAGAGAGAGAGAGAGAGAGAGAGAGAGAGAGAAAGAGAAAGAGAGAGCGAGAGAGAGAGGCAGGCTTAGAATTCTGAGGATCCATTAAATACCTGGAGGGATGGTTCCTTGCTGAATTTGAACAGTCGTTTATGGAGTTATCAAAAACAGAGATTAAATTGTTCTACTTAATCAAATGGTATGCAATAGAACTTAAAGAAACAAGGAGAAGTTTCATAGAAGAAAAAAGAGGGCGGGGGGGAAAAAGCTAGACACCTGCGTATTAGAAGAGAAGCCAGAAAAAAACTTAGACAAGAATCAAGCACAACCCGAATTTTTCAAGTGAAATGCTGTATTCAGTGTTCTGTGCAATATGATCCTTCTTGTAACCTCACACATCCTGAGTACAATTACAGAAAACATTTTATGCTGGCATGATTAATGCCTTCTGGGAGACAGTGCTGGGGATGAGTTTTATGTCAGGACTTTCTGAGGCCTAAAGGACAACCATCTATCTGGATTACCTTCCATAAATCAATGGATTTTTTTTTCTGTTAGATATCAAAAATAGAGAGAAAAACAAAATACACACTTCACATAAAAATTTGGGTAGGTGAATAATTTTGAGTATTTTTATTTGCTTGAAATTGTTTTCCTTCCCAAATCTTTCTCATGCTAATACTAGTTTAGAAAAATATCAGTTTATAGGGATATGTACTGTGCAAGTGTAATGGTACTAAAGATATCAGTGAGAAATACCCGGTAATGTTTATTCAGGAAATTGTGCACAAAACAGTACCCTGTGCATTCTGGAGTACTGATTAAAATACACAATGTTTTGTCTATAATTAGCTAAATATTTCACTGTACAAAGATATACTCCCCAAAAATCTAATCCTAAAAGAGACATTTTCATGACAACATCTATAAAGAATAATTTAAAAGGACATTTGATAATCTGCATTCTAAGAATATATACACTTATATATTACATATGTACACAGAGACTAAATTTATATATGTATATATATATACATATACACATTTTTTCTTTAAAAGTGCTTTAGAAAAAAATCTGATATTAATTCAGAAAACTGTGTGTTATTATGCTCCATTTTTTATCTATGAGGAAATCAAGGCTTGGAGTAATAATATTTTTAAAGAAGTTATATGTATTAAACATTGAAAATGATGTATTAATTTCCTACAGCTGCCATGTTCATTTTTTCAGAATTCTGGAGGCCAGAATTTAGAAACCGAGGTATGAGGATGGTCATGCTGCCTCTGAAGGCTTTATCCTTCCTTGTGCCTTTCTAGCTTCTAATGGCCCTCAGAAATCCTTGAAATTCCTTGGTTTGTAGATACATCCCTCTCTCTGTGCCTCCCTCTTTATATGGCTTTCCCTGTGTCTCTCCATGTCCTCTCCTCATCTTTCAAGGACACCATTCATTGGATTGAGGGCCCACCCTAATCTAGTGTGATTTCAGTCTAATTACTCTGCAAAGATCTTTATTT
This sequence comes from Pteropus vampyrus, assembly GCF_000151845.1. NCBI lineage: Eukaryota > Metazoa > Chordata > Mammalia > Chiroptera > Pteropodidae > Pteropus > Pteropus vampyrus. The sequence goes on along the minus strand of NW_011888808.1, from coordinate 6,413,862 downwards.
CAAATAGGGACACAGTCACAGGTACCGGGGTTAAAACTTGAACACATCTTTTAGGGAGACACAACGTAGCCCACTACAAATGCTAAATGCTTTCAATCTATTATCTCAATTAGTCCTCGGATTGACCCAAAGAAGTAAGTACTAATATTGCTTCTACCATTTAGTTGAAAATTCTATTGCCTGGAAATGGAATCTTTTTTGCATGATGGTTCAGCAAATAGGGGGTAAAATTGGAGTTCTGATCCAAAGAGCTTCACTTCAGAGCTCAGACTCTTAACCACATAGAACACTTTTGTAATATTCCAGCTAGATGTCAAAGACAAGCATATAAAATTCTCTTATGCCTTCAAAGTTTGTTTTTCATTACATCAGAGCCACTTCCTGAATATCTATGTATATATTGTTTCTCCTTTAAAAAATTTTTTCTCCTTTTTAAAAATTATTTGCTTCAACTGATATTTATTGAGTACTCGCTCAAAGCCAGACACTGATCTATGAATACAGCACTGAAAAAAAAAAAGACTAAAATTTCTGTTCTCATATAGTTTATAGTCTAGTGATGGGTTAATAGCCTGGGGTAGACTCTTTCATGTAACAAAGGAAATTATGTATGTATGTGTATATTTATGTATATGGATATATGTAGTATTTAAGGGTGGCTGCATTTCCTGATCTAATACTATTATCATAGGATTCAGTTCATTTTCAAGGAGATTTTTCTTAAAATATTATTGCAAGAAAATAATAAAAAAAAAATATTTCAAGTTAGGTCTTCAAAATAGAAATAATGATAGAAATTTTGACCGTTTTCTGTAACTTGTAATTTGGGAATTTCTTAAGAAACAGAAATGGAATGTTTTATGTACAAGTGAGGATAAGCTAATACGAAGGCATCAGGGAAATTTTCTGAAATACATACAGAATGTTTCTGTCAGAGTGCTTGGTGTCTGTGCAGTGCCTTAGCTAATTCTGCCGTGGTGTTTAACTGTCAGTAGCACCTGTTGTTCAGTAATTGACTAGTACTGAGAAAGTGGATGACCTTTGAAAATGCCAACTTCTGATCAAGACCTGATGTGAAAAAAGTCTTTAGGAGACCACAGATCTCTGCATAGGATGCTGCTGCTCCTGTAATTCTCTTTCTTTTGTTTTTTTTTTTTTGTTTTTTTTTCACTCTTAATTCCAAATTAGGATAAACTTTTGGTTGACATATAAAGGTGACGACTATTGTTTTTATTATAAGAATATTCTAAGTTAAAAACTGTAGGACCAATAAAAAATTAAAAAATAAAATAAATTTAAAGGGTACTTTCCAGCATATTTTCTTTGTGTTTTTTTAATGTGGCTGAACATTGAAAATATGGTTTTTAGGCTTTTTATGGTACACCTTAGAGAAAAAAGAAGTTCAGGGATCTGGTTTTGCTGTTGTTTTTGTTTTATTTTGTTTTTGTCCCTTGGAAGGGTTAGATCATAATATGTACACAACATCATCATTTCGTGAATTAAAAGCAGTTGTAATCCTAGAGCTAAATCCTCCTGATGTTATTTTAAGGTACTTTGGATAACGTAAGTGACATCCAGAATAAGATTAAGCTACTTGGAAATCAATAAGATATAGTCAAAATAATAAAACATAACTTGGTATTCCTTAATTATATTTAATAATGAGTAAAATAATATTATTGGGTAGAACCACAAAATAATAAAATATCATATAAGAAGAACACATTGTATTGATCTCCCAAATAGTCTATGTTTGTTTTCTTGGGATGTAAGGTTATATTTTCAGTATTATAAAAAAAGTTATGTCTCTTCGAATATAGCACATATTTTTGAGCTCTTGTTGATATCATTGTATTCTCTATATTTTTTTTACTGAATTTTATAAGATAAATTTTATTCCAACTACCAATGCCATGGATAGATGGATTTATCACTTTTATCCTCTGCATATTGTGATTATTGTAATTGATTTTGATTTATTTTGTTTTTGCCCGATAGAATCTTACAGTTGACTTTGTAGAACAAGTCTTCTCATTATACATGACCTAATAACATACGTTTTCATGTACTGACTTTCCCTTAGCTGTTATTTTAACTTCTAGTTTTATTTCTGATTTAATTTCATATTTCCTTTCACTATTCTTGCAAGCACTATAAATCATTTTTAAATAGAGGACAGTACAAACAAAGGAAAAAATGAACAAACAATATAGTGATAAAAGAATCTATTAGTAGTAGTTATGATGGGACTTATTGACATTTTATTTGTTTTCTCCATTTCTTCGAAGAAAAAACTGCACATTTTATTTTCAATATAAAAAGAAACTTCTAAAATTAAATATAAGAAGTTTTAGAGTAAATTATTGACACAATAAAGAACCTACTCTGTGGCACATATCAGTCTAACATGCTGTGATCTAAACTATTCTCTGAACAACTTTGCTGTTCAAACTGCAGTTCAAGGCATCATCTTGGGGCTTGTGAGCAAGATGACATTCTGAGCAATAGCAATGGCGTGGCACACAACTACTGAATCAAGCTCTGCACTACAACATAGTTCTAGGTTCTTGTTCGTACAGTTAAGTTTTAGAATCACTGCTAGAGAGAATGCATCAAATAAAATGCCCCATGTAAAAGATTTCTGCAGTCTAAAAGTTAGAATATGTTATGTTTACTATCTTCTGCATCTGTGTAGTACATTTTAACTTTTTTGGATATCTGAGGTAGCAAACAATACATTTTTAAAAATATAATGTTGAATATTGCAAATATATTTGATGAAGATGATAGTTTTTCAAGAAAAAAATTAACATACTAAAGACTAAATGTTCTATATAAATGTATTTGAAAGATCTGGTTTAAGCCAAAAGCAAAATAAACAAATAGAAGAAAATCATTTTGGTTCAAGGGGTAGAAGAGGACTAAGAAGAAACATGAGCTCTATAAAATAATATTTTTCTATTTTTTATGCTGAGAATTTGCTTATATAAAAAGAAAACACATTTTTACATTTCATTTAGTAATTCATTTATCAGATAAATATTATGTATACATTTACCCAAATATGATATGCTATTTATATATATAAAATATATTACCAGTGAAGTAGCAATTCATAAAAAATATTTTTGTGTATGCTATTATTATATGAAAAGTATTAGTAAACTTTGTTTAAAATGCTATGTAGAGATAAATATAGTTACCATTATTCTTTTTCAAATTTACATTATTATTTTAATACTGGAAGTGTACATTCTAATAACTTTTTCCAAAATATTTTCTATGTATTATACATTCTTAAGCAGTTTTTAGTGGGTTTTACATCAAAGTTCCTAGTTTACTAGTTCATGGAATATGGCAAGGTTGCCAAGTCTCACACATTCAGAGTAAGCTCAGTATTCAAAAAGGTATGAAATACTTTCTATGGGTTGGTGAATGAAACTTTAGAATTTATACGTTTCTCTATACAACATGCAGAGAAATGAAATCAAGTCCTGGTAATATGCTTAATGGAAAGATCTACAAAGAAATTAATTATGTATTACCTTGATCCAGTCTTTGTGCAAAGCCTGAACCAACATCCAAAGAAGGGGTGGAGAGAAGGTGGCCAATTTTCTAAAAGAGTCTACTGATTTTATCTCTGGTAATAATTTCCAAACATAAGTCTATGCCGATGCTTTCACAGGGTTTTTATTGAATAAATTCTCTGCTGTCTAGCCTTGTTGAGGGTATCCTGAAATGTGTAAATCAGCTGAGAGCCCACAGGGGAACACCATGTATCACTTTTGTCAGACTCTTGACCTGTCAAAGTCATTTTATTTTTGGTCCTGCTGAAGGAAAGGTGAAGATTGTTGTTGGAATCTTGGAAGATATTAACTCTGAGAAGTTTTTAATTTGCAAAATAATTAAATTTTGACATGATATTGAATTTGCTTCCATTTTTTTTGCTGATAAATCTGTATGATGCCAGACTTTCTATAAGGAGCAGTTTTAAAAAATTAATCAGAAATCCAATTATGCTGTACTGTATTATATAGTTACTAAATTAACAAAGATGTACCAATAAAACTAATGACACAATACAATGTGTTAAAACAAATTTTGCTTATGTTTTCTTGTGTCTAACATACATTTATCTTACAAACCTTATAAAATTTTCATATTGGGGGGCATGGTTTTTTATTGTGAGATAATTTTTTTGATGATCAGATTTTAAAATATCCTTTTATGAAACATGGAATGAGTAAATGATGCTGCTTTGTCTGGGTCGCTCTATGTTTATTTTGCTTCATATTACATTTGCTATGTCCATACCATTAAAATGAAAAGTTGTTTTTGTAAGTTTACTGCTTATTAGAATTTTAAAGTATAAGAAACAGTTCTGTAAGGTACCTGTCACATTTCAGGGATATGAGTTTTAAA
>NW_011888808.1:6404052-6409390 GCF_000151845.1 Pteropus vampyrus | reverse complement strand
CAAAATATTTTCTATGTATTATACATTCTTAAGCAGTTTTTAGTGGGTTTTACATCAAAGTTCCTAGTTTACTAGTTCATGGAATATGGCAAGGTTGCCAAGTCTCACACATTCAGAGTAAGCTCAGTATTCAAAAAGGTATGAAATACTTTCTATGGGTTGGTGAATGAAACTTTAGAATTTATATGTTTCTCTATACAACATGCAGAGAAATGAAATCAAGTCCTGGTAATATGCTTAATGGAAAGATCTACAAAGAAATTAATTATGTATTACCTTGATCCAGTCTTTGTGCAAAGCCTGAACCAACATCCAAAGAAGGGGTGGAGAGAAGGTGGCCAATTTTCTAAAAGAGTCTACTGATTTTATCTCTGGTAATAATTTCCAAACATAAGTCTATGCCGATGCTTTCACAGGGTTTTTATTGAATAAATTCTCTGCTGTCTAGCCTTGTTGAGGGTATCCTGAAATGTGTAAATCAGCTGAGAGCCCACAGGGGAACACCATGTATCACTTTTGTCAGACTCTTGACCTGTCAAAGTCATTTTATTTTTGGTCCTGCTGAAGGAAAGGTGAAGATTGTTGTTGGAATCTTGGAAGATATTAACTCTGAGAAGTTTTTAATTTGCAAAATAATTAAATTTTGACATGATATTGAATTTGCTTCCATTTTTTGCTGATAAATCTGTATGATGCCAGACTTTCTATAAGGAGCAGTTTTAAAAAATTAATCAGAAATCCAATTATGCTGTACTGTATTATATAGTTACTAAATTAACAAAGATGTACCAATAAAACTAATGACACAATACAATGTGTTAAAACAAATTTTGCTTATGTTTTCTTGTGTCTAACATACATTTATCTTACAAACCTTATAAAATTTTCATATTGGGGGGCATGGTTTTTTATTGTGAGATAATTTTTTTGATGATCAGATTTTAAAATATCCTTTTATGAAACATGGAATGAGTAAATGATGCTGCTTTGTCTGGGTCGCTCTATGTTTATTTTGCTTCATATTACATTTGCTATGTCCATACCATTAAAATGAAAAGTTGTTTTTGTAAGTTTACTGCTTATTAGAATTTTAAAGTATAAGAAACAGTTCTGTAAGGTACCTGTCACATTTCAGGGATATGAGTTTTAAATTTAATGTTAAATTCACATTAAAACTCTTTCCCCCATGAAAATACAAAAAATTAAAAAATAAAAATAAACTAAATTTTAGCTAATGTTTTAAAACACTTTTTAAAAAATTTCTACATGAAAATCAGTACCATCTAACGGATGTTGCACATGTCTGTTTTTTATAGTTTGATTTTTTTGCTTCATTTTTCCTTCAAAACATATGCAAATTATTCGGCATCTATTATTACCAAATCCTAAATATTTCTTTAAATCTGATATATCAACTAATTTATTTAAGTTAAATTAGCCTTTATACTATCAAATCTGGGATAATTTTATTTTCCATTTAATATGAATTAATATTTGTCGTTCATTATGACTGATAAAATCTAAAACTGAATTACAATCTCATTCTGATCTCTAACATTCACCTTAATATTAGTGACACTAAACCCTGTCATTTCACTAAACAGTAACTAAACGGTAAGTTATGGTTAGTCAAATTTAGATGAATTGCTATAGATGCTCTAAACAGTAAGAAAACCCTAATTTATTTAAGCCCACAACATTTTTAAGAGCATGGTTTAAAGTTCAAGTTGGACTGACTTATACTGTATATTGTTAAGTATAAAATATGATATGTTTACAATATAAATTTACATAGTATTTCATATATATAATACTGAATCAACCATATCAATTAATAATGGACTGATTTTAAATTGAATAGTGCATTAAGAGTAATTTATAATTTATAAATTCAAAATAATTTTATAAAATTTAAATAATTTTGACAGATATGTCTACATTTTATTTAAATTTTTGAACTTGTAATGATATTAAGCAAAGATAGAGTTTAACCTTAAATTTTTAAGTTCAAAATAGATTTTTAGGCTAAAATGTCATAAAGATTACTTCTTAAATCCAAACTACAGAAAATATATTAACTACGATTTCTCAAATTATATTTTAAAAATGTTTATTAATAAGTGTTTTTCTTTGTATCCACTACAGATAAAGCAAAAAAATTATAACTGAATTTCCAGGAAAATCCTCAAGCAATATATATTTTAAATATTTTTTTTGCCCCTACCTTGTAGGTCATTGTTTTACAAATAATTTCATGGAAGCTAGAAAACGATTGACCAGTAAATATTCCCAAGGAAGAAAAATATTTGTTTATTAGAAAACAACAAAGTCTGCATTTCCAGAAAATAGAATCTGCCTCTTTCAACTTATGTTCAGCCTGAATGTTGTTAGTATTATTTCCTAGGACGTTTCAATCTCAATATAAGGAATCTTCTGATCCTACCTCTAAAAAGGTATTTGCAAGATTGAGATACAACAGAAAATGGGTTAGTAGGAAAAAGCTTAGAGCTCAAGTATGGCATAAATAAAGAGAAAACATCCCAAATTAATAATAAAGTTATTATTATTTACTAATAACTATTATATTCTAGGAACTCTTTTAAACACTTTACATGTATTGACTTGATCAACCCAACCAGCCTTAGAATGAGGTCCATTCATTATCTCTCTATTATTTTTTTAAGATAAAATTGAGTAATACTATAAGCTATATTTTATTGATGCTCAGTTTTCTCAAATTAAACACATCTGAAGCATAGATCTTACAAATAATGGTATCTTAGATTTCATAGAAGAGTACATTATCCAAAGTTACACAGAAATACTTGTTAAAGTTCAGTTTCAGCTCCAGACCATCAGCCATTGTTCTCTTAACCACATTAAAATACAGGTTGCCATTGCGTAGAAATCAATGGAAGAAATAGTTTTGTGCTAAACCTCTTCATTGAAGACCATTTAAAGTTTAGATTTCAGACAGTCACTGACTAAAATAAACCTGATTACATTAGGTGGTGAAAAAGGTCCTGATTCTTGGAAAAAGCCACTCAGATGGACCCTGACCTGGAAAAAGGACCTGTGGTAGAAGATGAAAGCAAAAATTAAAAAATAAATAAATAAATAAAGTAATAGCAGAACAAAGAAAATGTCCTTATGCATTAGTAAGTCTATTACTTATTTTGTAGAGAAGTGATATTCAAATTACTATTAGAAACACTCGGTTGAATTTGTTGTCTGATTTACATGCACATGTGTTTAATTCTGAAGACACTTTAAAGATATTTCAGAACCTGACTGTGGTATATAATTTCTCAACATATTCTTGTTGATTTTATGCCTTTTTAATGGAAGTACATTCAGCTACTTTAAAAATAAGACTATGAAGTTGAAAGACTCATAAATATCAATTCTAGCTATGAATCTAATATCAAAAATAAGCAGATCAGGAAAATGGCAATATTTATTGAAAACTATCCCAATAAGTTTTTCTACTGGTGCATTTCACCTTATATGCATTTCACATTTTTGGTACTTACGTACCATTAGTAAAGCCATGCAGTATTTAGGTAATATATTTTTTCTTCTTTCTTAAATCCAATATCATGTCACTAAATCTTAATATTGTTTCCTCATGCTCATAGCATTACTTATTTACTCATATTATTTCACTTATTATTTTCTTTCCTTCAATAAGCCTTCTTTTCAAACTGAAGTTGTCCAGTGCTTCATAATCTCCATGGTTATATTTTTTTTCTTTCTCTCTATTCTAAAACATTGCTTAATTATATAATGTTTCATGTTGTATCTTCAACTCAAGCTATTGCTTAAGAATTCTTTGATCAATACCAAATCCTAAAATCCCTTATATTTGTAAAATGTCTCACCTACTTGAGGTATATTCATCTAGCATATGGTTATATGAATAATATGATATAGAATTGAACAACGAACACTGAAACAGTATGCCACAGTTTGTCTACTATTTAAATAATCTTTGGTGCCTACCTGTCAAGATGCCATAATTCTCGTAATTCTCCCAACATTACTGTGTTACTTTGAAAAAGGTATTAAACTCTCCATGCCTCTACTTGTATTCTGTCAAAGAGGTACCTACTTCATATGTAGTAAGTATTAACTGAGTAATATAGGCTAAAATATTTAAAATAATACCTGGTCAATAGTAAGTATGTAATTGTAAGATATATATCATTGTTATAATTAATATCAATGATTAATATTAATGGTACAAAGCTGCAAAAATTAATGACAAAGAAATAGCCACTTTTAACTCATAAGCAGTAAATGCTGCCATAGGAAATTATAGGCTAATAAAATATTTCTGAAGCTATCAGTGGACTTTCAATAAATATAAGAAATGATACAAAAGAAATATCTAAATATAACCATGGTAACTACTCTCATTTATAAATGTTTCAAACAATAATACTTTTACATTAGCTCATTTAAAATTTATGATTGTGAATCTCAAATGGGCACTAAGCATTGCCTAGTGGTTCCATTATTTGATATATCACATTCTGAAATGATTATTTCATCTCTATCTCTTTCTTCAACTTCACACACCCTCTCTTCTCTCCATTCCACATATATAGTAGATGATCTTGCCTTAGACCTTGGCAGAAAAATATAATCCATTTGAATGCATTTAATTTATTTTCCCAATACCCAATATGAAATTATATCTACACTTTTCTCATTGTTTTTTAATTCTTTCATACTAGAAGAAATTTTGCTTCTCTTTTCTTATAGTGTAGAATCCATAGCTATCTGCACTCCTGAGGATATCTTTTATCTACATCATTCTTATCTTGTTATCATTCTCTCTACATACAAACAGGTTCTAATCTCTCATTTTAAAATCCACACCCTAACATACCTACTTCAAAATGGCTTAAATATCTAAATTATTTAGTGATGGTCCACAAAGTAGCATTACTAGAAAACAGCACTAAAACTGGATACCCCAAGTTGTATTACATATCATCCCAGCCTCACCTGTCCCACTAGTGAACAATTTTTTTTTATGTCTTTCTTCAAAAAATATCATCTTAATTCTTCATATAGTTAACCAATTTCAATCAGTGTTGCCTTTCTACCATTCCATGGAACTTGAATTTGCAAGATCACCAACAACTCCTCCATCAATTCCATTTTCCATTCTCATTTTATTTAACTTGACATTATTCTTATAACACAATTATTCCTATTTTTACTAAGATTTCCTAAAATGCTAATTCTTAACACACTGATAGGTTTCATTATACCCGTTTGGCTCTTAACTTAAAAAAGTCAGTTTCTAGAATTTCTAAATGCTCATTCC
>NW_011888808.1:6401047-6402862 GCF_000151845.1 Pteropus vampyrus | reverse complement strand
ATTGCACTGAACCGAATTGAAAATACTAAGAAATATATTGAATTTTCTATCTTAAAGCACACCGAGATAAGTTAATTTCTCCTCCATTGGAAAACTGTGCACAAAAAAGATACTCGTGAATTTTGGTATGGAATTATTTATTGATATATATGCCAAATAACAATAATTATATATGATTAACTATCAAAGAGAATCAAACCACTTTTATTCATTACTGTAGTTTTGGGGATAAAGTATTTAAAATACCACAGATTACCAATTTTTTGTTGTTGTTATTGGAGGTAATTTATTTTATAAAAACTAAAACTCATAAGTAATAGAATATTTACAATATTTCAATATAAGGATCACTGTCTAGCAAAAAATATAGATTTTAAAGAGTTAAAATTAAAGATACGCTATGTGTTTTTATTTCACAAACAGAAAATAGCCTAAAATTTTTTAACCATTTCTGTGATGGCAAATCATTGTAAATATATGGCTTAGTAGATACTTCCTGACCATCTAATAATTGAAAAATAACTGCCTTATATTTTGATAACTTTTCTTCTGGAAAAATTGTAAATGTGGAGAAAATTTAAAAAATATAGACACTATATATCTTTCGTTCAGCTTCCCTTGAGGATACAGCATCTTATAACCATGGTATAAGAAATTAAATTTAGTAGAATACCACTGACTAGATAAAAAACATTACTTGCATTTCAACAATATTTTCACTTATGTCCTATTTGTGTTCCAGATTTCAATCCAGAATGTCACATTGTTTTCAGTTATATGCATATGACATTTATATCTAAATTTATATCTGTTATCTGTATTGATATTTTACTTTGCCTACAGTAAAGTTTAATTTTTGAGTAGTGTGCCAATTAAGAAATTATATGTTTTCTTCCAAGTTGGCAAATTCATATGTATGGAGTGGTTTCCAGTATTATTTGATTATCTTTTAATATCCATAGGATCAGTAGGACTACTCCCCCTTCTATTCCTGATATTGAGAGTGCATTACTTTCCTGTGTTGCTATAACAAATTACCACAAACTTTGTGATCTAAAATAACAAAAATGTATTCTCCTATAGTTCTGAAGGCCAGAAGTCTAAAATTGTATCACCAGAACAAAGTCAATGTCAGCAAGGCTGTACTCTGGAAGTTCTAGAGGAAAATCGATTCCTTGCCTCTTTCACATTCTGGTGGCTACTCACATTCCTTGACTTGTGTTCATATCACTCCAGTGACTTCCCACATGGTTGTGTTGCCTTCTCTTCACTTCTGTCTGTGTCAAATCTCCTTCTCATGATGATACGTGTTATTGCAGTTAGGGCCCACTCTTATAATCGACTATATTGTCACCGTCTTAAGACTCAGTTTTAATCACATCAACAAAGATTCTGTTTTTTATATAAAGTAATATACAAAGTTCCAGGGACAAGAATGTGGATCTTTAGTAGGGCCATTTGACAGCCTACGGCAGATAATTTTTGCCTTCTCATTTTTTCTTATTGACTTGAATAGATAGATGTTTACAATTCTATTGAATTTATCAAAGAACCATCCTTTCAATTGATTGGTTTTATTATTGTAATTTTAGAGTTGTTAATTTTTTTACCAGTCGCAAAGATTTCCTTCCTTCTACTTGTTTGGGTTTAACTTGCTTTTCTTTCTCTTGTTTTCGTGTTGTTGTTTGTTTGTTTGTTTTATCTATGTGTTGTTTGTTTGTTTGTTTTTATTTTCAGGTGAAAACATAAGATATTAATGTTAAATCTTTTTTCTAATATAAACATGTGATACTATAAGTTTTTCACAACCACTGC
>NW_011888808.1:6398459-6400877 GCF_000151845.1 Pteropus vampyrus | reverse complement strand
TCCTATGTAGCAGCTTTAAATACTGTGGATTTGCTTTTGCATCTTATATATTATTCTCTGAGTTTCGCATTATTCAAAACTCCAAGTACCTTTTCAATAATTTTAATTTCATAAATATCTCAATTAAAAATGCTCAAAATAGAATTCTTTATATTTCCTGCCAAACCTACTTTCTTTGTTTTCATCTCATCATAGGACATCTAGCAACTAAAAACAAAGAAAAAATAGGCTTTTTTTTAATCCTTTCTTTTTCCTTTTCATCCTTAAAATATATGCTCTCTGTGCAGATCTATTTTATTTCCACTGCCACAATTCCAATTCCAATTTGTTTTTCATTGTTAGAGGATACATACAGCTTTTATCCTAAATCATGATAAAAATCTCACTTTAAGATATTTTTTCTTCATATTTTATTATTTGAGAGAAAATTTTAAAATTGAATGTGTATGAGTATGTGTTTGTCTAGGCAAATAATTTCACAAAGACATTTTCCTCCTCTGCAAAATGTAGATAAAAGCATTCATTTACTGCTCAAGATTATCATGAAGATTCAATGAGATGACACACATAAAAAATTTAGTCAAAGTTTTGCCCATTAAAATTCATCTAATAAGTGTTTATTTTAATCACTTTCACTTTAGTGTTAAAGGATCTAATGTGATAATATTTTATATAAAATATTGTCACTATTGATGTTACGATGGTGGTTTAAATATTTTATAGGCAACTGTAAAATTCCATGACATTTTTACATTAGTCTATAAAATTATTTTGTTTTCTTAATAGTCAAATTCATTTGTAATTATACCTTAGAAATAATCATTAGCAAATGCTCAATGGCAATAAATGATCCACAGACAATCTGACTAACTGATTGATTTCATATTTTTTAGCTTTATTTTCCCCTTGCTTTTGGTTATTTATTATTCAGAATGACAAAGATCAACCAGAAGGACAACACGGAAACCCATCACTGTGAACTGAGGGCCAATTAAGCAGAATTTTGAAGTCACACTTTGACATTTCATGAGACAGAAATAGAATAAAAAGTGAGTTGAGATATCAGAAAGATCTCTAAAGGAACTCTAGAAATATTGTAATATTTTATTAGTTTTAAGACATAAAATGATATTTTCATGCTAGGGTTATCTTTAGTATATTGTCGTCAAATTATCTGTACGGTTTTGTAAGCTTTATGTTATGTCGTGCTGCAATCATGTAGTACTTACATGTATTTCTGGTATTGCACTGAACCGAATTGAAAATACTAAGAAATATATTGAATTTTCTATCTTAAAGCACACCGAGATAAGTTAATTTCTCCTCCATTGGAAAACTGTGCACAAAAAAGATACTCGTGAATTTTGGTATGGAATTATTTATTGATATATATGCCAAATAACAATAATTATATATGATTAACTATCAAAGAGAATCAAACCACTTTTATTCATTACTGTAGTTTTGGGGATAAAGTATTTAAAATACCACAGATTACCAATTTTTTGTTGTTGTTATTGGAGGTAATTTATTTTATAAAAACTAAAACTCATAAGTAATAGAATATTTACAATATTTCAATATAAGGATCACTGTCTAGCAAAAAATATAGATTTTAAAGAGTTAAAATTAAAGATACGCTATGTGTTTTTATTTCACAAACAGAAAATAGCCTAAAATTTTTTAACCATTTCTGTGATGGCAAATCATTGTAAATATATGGCTTAGTAGATACTTCCTGACCATCTAATAATTGAAAAATAACTGCCTTATATTTTGATAACTTTTCTTCTGGAAAAATTGTAAATGTGGAGAAAATTTAAAAAATATAGACACTATATATCTTTCGTTCAGCTTCCCTTGAGGATACAGCATCTTATAACCATGGTATAAGAAATTAAATTTAGTAGAATACCACTGACTAGATAAAAAACATTACTTGCATTTCAACAATATTTTCACTTATGTCCTATTTGTGTTCCAGATTTCAATCCAGAATGTCACATTGTTTTCAGTTATATGCATATGACATTTATATCTAAATTTATATCTGTTATCTGTATTGATATTTTACTTTGCCTACAGTAAAGTTTAATTTTTGAGTAGTGTGCCAATTAAGAAATTATATGTTTTCTTCCAAGTTGGCAAATTTATATGTATGGAGTGGTTTCCAGTATTATTTGATTATCTTTTAATATCCATAGGATCAGTAGGACTACTCCCCCTTCTATTCCTGATATTGAGAGTGCATTACTTTCCTGTGTTGCTATAACAAATTACCACAAACTTTGTGATCTAAAATAACAAAAATGTATTCTCCTATAGTTCTGAAGGCCAGAAGTCTAAAATTGTATCACCAGAACAAAGTCAATGTCAGCAAGGCTGTACTCTGGAAGTTCTAGAGGAAAATCGATTCCT
>NW_011888808.1:6381314-6396434 GCF_000151845.1 Pteropus vampyrus | reverse complement strand
TTTTTTTATTGTTTCAGTTCTAAATATATCAAAATTTTATGATTTTTTTACTTTATATATTCATTTTTCTGAAGCATTTTTAGTTCTCAATTATGTTATTTTGGCTGTCTTTTTTTGTTTTTGTTTTTGTTTTGTTGTTTTTTACATTATGGCTAAGAAAGAAGACGTATTATTTGGCATTTTCTGACACTTTTTTGGTTGGAAGAGGACATGATAAACTTTCATTTTAGGGGTGCTTGAAAGGAATGACTATTTTTCATAGTATCCTTATTATTGTCATCTTTTTTTTTGTTTATATCATAAAGAACTTCATACCGTTTATTAACTCTCAGCCATATCAGAATCTCTACATATGCTTTTTTTAAACAAAAGCTAGGTTAATATCTTTAATATTCATAATACATAGGTCCATACTTGCAAGTGTTTCAAACACTCACACTATTTTAAAACTGCCACTTTGGGAATAGAAACGTGAAACAATATATAATTTCCCTAAAAGACACTATATATATAGCAACGAGCCAAAAATGTCTATCCACCTAGGTAGCTGATGAATGTGTGAGCATGCATATTTGTATTTGTGTCTGTGAAAAAGACATAAAGATATTGTGATTAATCTAGCAATTTCATAAACAAGAAGGTCAGGAGATGGAACGATTATATTACCGAAAAGATCCCTTCATCTTTTGCAGAGCAAGAGTAGAACTATACTATTTTAGAACTTCTCTCCAGTTTAAGTTAATTAATTCTATAATTGGAAGACAGGGTATAGAGCTTATACATGGGCTGCATCCTACATAGTGACTCCTTAAATTACAATGCAAATTTGAGAAAATATTTTTTTAAAGTTTTGTGTACCTTAACATAAGTAAGCAAAAATAGGAAAATTATTTGATTTTATTTGTTCCTAATTGAATCATTAATTTCTTTTTTCTTTTTGGGGGGTGGGGAGGGAAGGGTGAGGAACATGCTATTCTGATTCATTACAGTGTATTCTATTGATGAGTACTAGCTTTTCAGTTAAAATGACTTCTTTAAGTTTTGGTACGTTTGCAAATGCAGCTAGCACTTTTACCTTTCACATCCTAAATCTTCAGTGCCTGATCTCATCTTAATCCAATCTTCTTTTTTGCTTTGCTCCTGGATCAGATAACATAAATGGATTTCTTAGAACACCTTTTACATTTTATGAATCTTCTTTTCTAAGATTGCAGTAATCAGAGGGTGGAGTGAAGAACAAAATCGGTAAGAAAAATGCATCGATATCTTTTTCAGTCAACAATAAATGTGACAGTGAGACTAAAGAACAGCCAGTAGCCCAAGCTGCATCAGCATCTATGCAGCAGCAGCAGCATCTTCTGGACAAAAAGAAAAAATGTGAAATGACAGCAATGAGACTTAATTAGTAGAAAATAGTTACTTGCTAATAAAACTTCATTTCAGATCATTATTAGAAATGTAAATAAAACTGAAAATAGAAAGTATATAAGCTCTAATAAGTGTTTATAAATCTCAGTTAATCTTTCACTTAAAGATGGTACCCCGAGTAGGATTTGACATTCCTAATTTTTAAAGGAGATTATCCTAGATAATATGAGATAAAATTAGATCTGTTAAACATAGTTATGTGCACTTTCATTTTTAACTTTCACAATTTGACAACTATACTATCTTTTTCAGCTGGCATTTTATCATGCCAACTTACACCAAATTTTGTAACCTAACGTTGCAATCGACCATGTATAATAAATAATATTATGTGTAATAGTCATTTTTAAATATAATAAGTTGGCATTTGTTTTCTTATGTAGATATTTGAAATACAAAATTAGTGAGCAATGTGGTTTACTATATGATGTTGGAGAAGGCTTAAATTAACCAATATAGGTTTGCATCACACATGGCCCTGGAAAATGATTTTAAAATTGCATTAAGTATTAGATATTTTAATACTTTCTGCCTTAAACACCACAGCAAACTGCCTGCTCACCCTTCAAAAACTTCATGTCATTTTCTCTCTTATTGCCCAAAGTTGGTTCTTTTTTTCTTTGAGCCAGCTATCAAGTTCTAGAGTTTGAGATCCTTAAAATATTTTCTCATTAAAGGCTAGTCTCTAGTTCAAGAAATTATTGTACTAGCTGCTTAGAGAATAAAGTAGTCTCCACATGACTACATATATTAATTTCTATCCTCTCTAAATACACACACACACACACACACACACACACACACTCATAATCTTTTCCTATTTTCTGCTTCAAAGGATCTTTTCATTTAGTGGTCCCAGAAATTAATTTTTTTTAAAAAATAGATAATTTTCCAGGTGCTTACGTATTAAATATTGCCAAACTCCACATGTGAGAGGATTAGATTATTTCTGGATCAAAGCCTGAAATGTATTCAATTAAAAAATAATTTTAAAAGTCCATATGAAAAATTCAAATCTGTATATTTTCTTAGCACATTTTATGTTATGTTACATGATGACATTTTATATTTCAAATGTAATCAATATTCTCAGGCAGTATAAGCCAGAGAATAGCAATAAGATTATTTTTTGTTGTTGTTTATATCTGTGAGTTCGTACTGTGCTAACCTTTGTGGGAATATACCTCAAAAACGTTTTATGATGCGATGATTTTCTTTGTACTGCCTAGTGTACCATAGCAACTTTCAGTTTTAGGCAAGATCACTTTCCAAATATAAAGTTCTAAATGGAGAGAGACAGGTTGGAAGGGGATTATTTTACCTATTATTGCAGCCAATCCCAGAGGCCTGCATATTGTGTATTTGCATGTGTGTGATTTAGCACAGCTCTATGTATTATCTACATTTTTCCTGCCTCTGAATTTGTAGATCTCTCCTTTCTACTTAGCAAGTTGGAAACCATCTTTTGTTTCTTGGAACCACTCACTTCATTTGGGAGATGGAGGCAGAAGCACAGTTATCAGGAACTTTAATAAACCAGCATCTTGATATATGCTGCAGCTTTCATCTTCTATAACACATGAATATTCTCCTGGGTGACAAGGACTGAGAGTAAGAGTATTGTGTAGAAGAGCCTCAGGTGAGACCTGCTACAACTGCTTGATAGAATGCAAAGCTCAGAATTTTCTGAAGTGTCTTTAAGCATTCCATGCAAGTGAACTGTTTTCTTCTCAGACCACACAAAGGACTTAAGAGGGCATTGGTGATGATGTTGGGTATTAGATGGGAGAATGTTGTCTAACTGTTTTTGAGTCGATAAACCACTTTGTAAAAATAAAAGTATTTACATCTATTTAAAATATAACCAATCTAGTCAACTGGAAGCCCCATTTTCTTTCTCTGCAGGATCCTTTCTAATGCCTAGGAAAAAGCAGGATTAATTGATATCAGGAAAATTCACAGTGGGTCCAGGTATCACACAGCCAATGAAATGCTCATTATATAGTTCGAATAATAATATAGTTTAATGATGTTATCAAGAAGTTATCAAGCCTTAGAATAATATGGAGTAAAAGCAATGGAAACTGAGACCATTATCTTTAGTTAGGAATTTAAAATTTTAGGTTTAAAAACAGTTTGAAGGCAAGGAAACTTCATATATTTATGTGGGTATTTGACTGAAGCTAAAGAAGTATCAAGACAGTTGGTTCTCATAGTAAAATATCCTTGGAGTGGAATGTGTGAGCATGGTATAGGTCTGTTCCTAAAGCGAAGTAGCTTTCATTTTAATCACAAAATAAAAGAAATGAGTGTTCTCCTCTAAGTAGCAATTAATTATTTCAAGCAATTCTTTCAAAGTAAAATTTGAGCTACATGATTCATCAGAACCAGGCAAGAATTTAGTGTTCCCTCTCTCCTCTCTCCTTTTTCCTCTCCCCTTTCCCCACTTTTCTCTCTCTGAATCTAATTAATTTCTGAGATAGAAGTAGATATGAGTATCTTGGGTGGTAAGGGTAGTGAGATTTTGAAGAAATAAAAACATCAAGAGAGTAGACTGTTTTTCAGCCCTTAGTTGAATGTCTTCACAATATTACGGGAGATTTGGCAAGAAACCCAGCACTCACATGTGTCTGTGTTTATGCAAACACACACACACACACACACACACACACACACAGGTACATCTAAACAATGCAACCCATGAAAACACATGTTATTTGGCTCCAAAGGGACTGTTGAAATGCAATAAAGTAAATGCTATTAGAGTAAAAATAATTCTTTTCTCAATTTGAGAATACATACACTAAAAAAAAAAAAAAAAAAAAAAAAAAAAAAAAAAAAAAAAGCCAAAACATTTAAATAGGCACTGCAGAGAAAAACATCCAAATAGTCAATCAATAAGTATATAAAAATTACTTAGTATCATTGTTTAACGAGAAATCTAAATTAAACCCAATAGAAAATCTAGCATACAATAATGGCTAAACTTAAAATAATAAAAATAATATTGAGAATGTTATGCAACTGAAACTTTCACGCATTTCTGGTGGGAGAGTATGTTTATGCAATCATTCCATTCAACAGGTTTTGTTGTTCAGTTTAAAAGTCTTGCCTTTATTATTCTTAACTTATTCTGAAGTATTTTATTTTTTGATGTTATTCATTGAAATGTTTTCTTATGTTTATTTCAGATTGTTTTACTGATGGTGTGTGTATACAAATACAATTCATTTGTGTACATTGGTCTTAAATTTTATCACCTCTTTGAACTTGTATTATAGTTCTAATAAGTTTTGTTGTTTTTTTGTTTGTTTTTTAGTGGATTCCTTAGAATTTTCTATATACTATATACTATGAAGAGAGATAGTTTTACTTTTTCATTTCTAGTCAGGATACTTAATAACTTCTTTGCTGTTCTGATGGCCCAAACTCATCTACCTTGTGTTTTCTTCCTTGAACCATTGGCTATTTAGGAATGTGTTAATTTCCATTCAATTGTGAATTTCTAAAATTACCTTTTGCTGTGGAATTATAATTTAATTATGCTGTGTTTGGAGAATACATTTTGTATGTTTTCACTTTTTTATTTATTGAAGTTTGCCTCATGGCCTAAAATATGATCTATCCTAGAGAATGTTTTATATGTACTTGTAGAGAATGCATATTCTTCTGTCGTTCCATAGATTTCTTTAAAGTTCAGGATGTTCATTGTTTATTCTAGTTTTGTTCAATAGTGTATCTAGGAATGACTTAATATCCTCTTCATTTTTTTTTAATTTATACTTTTATTGAGGTAAAATTGACATACATTATATAGTGTCAGATATACAACATAATGATTTGTTGTATGTATATACTGTGAAATGAACACCATGATAAGTCTAGTTAATATCTGTCACCATACATAATTACAGAACTTTTTTTATTATGGTGGCATTGGTTAATGAAATTTAAGTGTAAAATTCAACAGTAAGTCATATTTATATTGCACTGCATGCCCACTGACCATAGAGTTCTTTCTATCACCACATATTTGACCCCTTTTTTCTCCATCTACCACCATCTCCCCCTTCCTCTTCATTGCTGATAATTTTGCTAGACATACAATTCTTGATTGACAGTCTGTTCCATTCACTAACTTTAATATGCCATCTATTCCTCTAGACTTTCATCGTTTCTAATATGTCAACTATTAGTCTTATTATATTTTGAACATGAAGACTCATTTTACTCTTGGTGTTTTTAAGATTCTTTATTTCTCAACAGTTTGAATATATTACTAGTTGAGGATGTCTTTGAATTTACCCTACTTGGACCTTGTCGAGCCTCAAGCACAGAATTCACCCTTCCTCCACCTTTTCATGCTATTCAAGCTCCCAAGGGATTAGGTGGGTGATATTCACTGGTGAAGCATTAACTCAATCTTTAGATTCAAATGCTAATGTCTTCCAGGGACAGGCTCACTGACACACCCAGAAATAACTTTTATCAGCTATCTGGGCACCACTTAACCCTGTCAATTTAACACTTAAAATTAACTGTGATAATGGGTATCTCCTTCAAGTAAAGTGTAAGCTCCTTTTGGCCATGGTTTTGTTTATTATGTCATACATATAGCATGTACTTAAATATATGTTAAATGAATGAGTAAATTAAATTAAGTTTGGCCATAAATGATACATATGTAATTAAGAAAAAAACACTCAAAATTAGCTCACTTTTAGTGAGCAAAATTTACAGTAGGCACAGATTGTCTTCAGAAAAAAATTATTTCAAATAGATTTAAATAAGTTTTCTACTGGTAATACGTTTTCTTTTTAATTTTGCTAATTAACTCGCTTCTTATGATAAAAAGTAATAAATATGCTTGGTAGAGAAAAGCCAATTTATCATTATTGTTATTATTTATGTTTTATTGTACAAGAATCTTCTTTCTTTTCAGTACTACATAATAGCAATGTCCTAGTCAGTTTAAATTTGTCCAGTATTTCTCACCCTTACTCATTTCTCTAATAAGTTCCATTAACTATAATTTGTAAAATAAAATTTTCATTTGTTCTTATAAAAATATGCTTAAATACATCATATTTAAAGTTAAGCATATTCTAATATATGGAATGAAATCTGTATAATATACAGTACAAAATATAAGGTATATGAAAGTTCGGGCTTCTATAAAACTAATGAGGATCATAGTCCTACTATAGAACTATAAAACTAAAGAGCATCATAACTAATGTTCACCTGTTTAAAACCAAGGAATGGTAATATCTAAAAAGAATATTTTTAAAAAAAAAATAAGCAAAGATAGAATGTCGAATGTTTATCCTTATACTAAATTACATATGAGAGAAAATTCTGAGTTTGCTTCTACTTGAAAAGTTAGGGGATCACTAAGTGTTCCTGATTTCTATTTTCTTTATCTATAATATAAAATAAAATTTACAAAAGTATTATAATGCTAACTACAAAAGATTTATGTGAATATAAAATGTTAATATTAACATGCTATTACTACTACCATCACCAATAAAAATAAACAAAAAAATCTGATAATTTATTAATTCTCTCTATTAATTGCCTCATTTATTCTTTATGTAAACAATATTAGGCATGTCCTGTATTTTTGCTTGTTATAAAAAATGAAGAACCTAATTCCACTGAAATTGAATAAGTTGCTCTTGAACACATGACGCTCCTTGTGAGCAAGGATTTGAATGCATGCGATTTGAAGTCTTTAGTCTTAACTACAATGTATAATGCATGTGAATATTCTTCATTAGGAACCTAATCATTTGTACAATCTTTCTCACTTATCCTGGATAAAAAAAGAAAAGCTTCAGCATATTAATAAATACTTAAATACAAAGCAGTCAGTAAGCACTTGTGTTGCTTCTAAAGCCTTGTGAGGTTCAGCTGCAATAACACAAATCAGTTGGAGTATCGCTCTCACTGCACCTTTGGCAAAAAAAGATCTCCAAGTGAATGGAAAATTAAAGGGTTGAATTTATTTCATATACTAAATAAAAACTACAATCTTGTTTTCTTCTTAATATAGAGAGATCCAATAAAATACTTCATTCTGCAAATGGCAAGTACTGCTTTTTGGACAATTACAGTACCAACTCTTCCTTCTGTAACTGTACATTTGTAGGTTTTGTGCACCGACCAATCAAGACTATTTACTTCACTTAGAACATCTCCTGCCAAAAAGGCAATTTTGTGTATAAATGGCTCCAATCTGGGAAGATGTCCAAATGAAGCTGTTCAGGTGAATAACGGTATGATTTACATGCAGGTGCAAAACATAAACTTAGAAATAGTTTGAAAATGCTAAAGATAAGGAATAGAATTGAGTTTACTAGTCAAGTATATCAATTTCCTTTGGTACTACAAACATTCTAGAAATGTTCAATTTTTATTTTTTTATTATTATTTTTTTTTAGTTTTAAAAATATACCTCTTCCTTTGAGGTTTGTTTATGCATTGCATTTTTTAGAGAAATGGATTTAGCATAAAAAATAATGACCATCCAGTGTCTAATGGTAAAACATACTAATAGATTGGAAAAGAGATTATTTCTATCGACTAAAAAAAAAAAATCACTACAAGCACATGCATTCATATATGAAGATACAATGCAATTTTTCTCTACTTTTATCTTCTCAGCCTTTCATATCACTATGATATCTTTTATTTGCTTATTTGTTTGTTTGTTTGTTTTTAAAGCGTGTTACATAAAATGACCACATAAATTATCAACAAAAACAAATCAAAACTAGTAGAAAAAAAGGCCATATGTTGTGCAAGAAGTTCAAAATACATCTGTCTATGATATTGCCTTTAAATCACTTTAAACATTAAAAAGAAATTATGAACCACTGAAACTATAAAATAATTTAATCATATTTTGTAGGATATAGAGGTTTTATGTTTCTTTTGTCTTGGGTTGTCTTTTAAGTTCTGATTGGCTAACAGCTGTAGCTGGGATTCAGGAGAAACATACGAATGGTAAGAAAGCTGCTGAGTCATCCAGTAACTGGTATTTTAGTGCCAGCACCAACAGGTACTAAAAATGGAAACTTAAGAGCTAGCTCCGAATCTTAATTTCCTTATTAGGAAATAATGCCTCCTTTGACTACACTTTGATTTTTTTTATATATATGAAAATATGTCATTGCTATAAAACTGTTTTAATAAAATTAATTTGTAGGTGAGTTTTACAGAAATAAAAGAAAAGCACTTTTAAATTATTTAATAAATAAATATAATGGTTTACAAACTGTTACTAGCAAGTATCTTAGATACTCTAGGCACCGTAACATTTTTAGATTTCCATGCAAAGTGATTGAACAACAGTGGTTCCAACATGTTGAACAAAATGTGACATAATGTTTCCTAATATGAGAACTAAAAGCATATTAAACAAATGCATTTTGGTTCTTTATAGCCACTGCTATATTCTAGTCATATTTCAAACATTTTATGTATGATGTCAGCATACTTCAGGAAATTATAGTCTTACTATTTCTCTAATAAGTTGATGAATATTGACCATAATTAGGCCTTCCTGGAATATCAGGTATAGTGCTGGTTTATAGTTAGCCATGCTTGATTTACATTTTATTTTTGGCACATATTAAAGGCTATCACCTTGGATAAGGCACATAAATATTTGAGTCTCCTTTTCTTCATTTATAATGGTTGGTGTAAGAGAACATAGGAAATAGATGTAAGAAAGAATTGAGAGAGAAAAGAAGGTATTTCAGAAATAAATAAGGGAGCTAGAAAGTAAACCTACACAAACCCTGTGCCAATGGTTTATTAACTTCTTTAATAATATACCTTTGTCCTAGTCGATGAGGGGACTCAATGGGGAAGTTCTATGCTGGAAATCATCATGTAAATTAATTTTTGTCCTCTTCTACAAATAATTTTTAATCTAACACTATTGCATATCTATTCACATTCCTGTGAATTGTTCTGATAAAACGTGATTTTATTTTCCTGATCGACTTATTAATTAGTGATTTTTAAAGTACAGATATGACTTTAATGTTTTATCTAAATTTCTAATCCTGAAATTTGATCATTTTTCTCCAATAATTCTCTTGTATATTCACCAAATATATTTTATGCTTAGTTGTATAATCATCAGTAGGTCTTCTAAGAAAGCAGTAATTAAGTCACTAGAAAATAAAAATTATTTTAACCAAATATTAGGTAAACATTGATTATATCACGGGGGCCTTGGCACTATGGGTGATTAAGTTGATGTATGAGTGATGGCATCCCATGGAAACTCTGGTAATCTTAGATAAAAATGTGATGATAAATGAAGGTATGCTTGCATACAGATGCTGGGAATTTGACTTGGCCCAGAGCATTTGAATAGAATGGAGAGTGGAAGGGATACTTTATATATGAGTGGAATCAGGGTAAACTGCTATTTTCAGAAGTAGACATTTCTATATTTTGGAACTATCTCCTTAAGCAATCTATGGAATCAATGAAATATATATGGTTAAAGTCATTGTTTTTATACATATACACTATTTATATCATTATTTATTAACCTCGGATGTCTATATAATGGCCATCTTTTAATTAAACCTTGCATCATAAATGCTTAAATTATTATTAATATAAAATATAAAACATAATTATCATAAAATTTAGAAAATAAAAATTTAAATGTGACAATCTATAATATAAAGTGAAATTCCCCAATGAAAGCACTGCTCTCAAAATAAGCACTCAATCATGCTCTTATATGCTTCTAATATGTTTTCTATTAGGTTCACATATACACATGACTATACAGGCATCTGATTTTCCAATCTGTGCTCTTAGCTATATGGCATTCCAATATTTGGAGATATAACTAATAAATCATTTAGGCTTCTAGAAATTATTATTATAATTATGACATTGATTAGCTACTCAGGGTATCTTCTATATCTTTGTATGAACATACAGATACACATGTATTTACACAGGCTACATTTTAAAAATGAAATTGCTTTGTTAAAGTTTATGTGAATTTCACAAATAGCCAAATAATCCCAGTGAAAACTAAAATATAAATTAAACATGAGCAACAACAACAACAAAAAATTTTCTGCTTGAAGATATATGAAATCTGCTGAGGCAGTAGGACATAAAGGACCAGACATGAAGAGGTTGGTTCATTTATGTTAGTCAAGCTCAACTTTCTACACCTGTTTTTGATACCTCAGTATTTGTTGGTGTTTGGCTTGGGGCAAAAGTCTAAGAAGCCCAGCATAGGAGTGTTAATAAA
This sequence comes from Pteropus vampyrus, assembly GCF_000151845.1. Lineage (NCBI taxonomy): Eukaryota > Metazoa > Chordata > Mammalia > Chiroptera > Pteropodidae > Pteropus > Pteropus vampyrus. Next base: position 6,385,705 of record NW_011888808.1, on the reverse strand, counting down.
ATAAGTTAAAGCAGTGCTTTAGACAATCTCACAGACAAAAGGCTAAAAAATTCAATATTACCATTACAAAAGCATTCAAGATATTAAGGACCAAATTTCTAGAGAGAAAGGAAGTACACAAATGGGAACTCCACAGTCTGATCTGGTTTTTCTACTCGTTAGTTTTAGCTTTTATATTAAAAAAAAAAAAAAAAAAAAAAAGTATCTTTACAGTATGTGTTGAAGATTTATGTATCTCTGTAGCACTGGGGCAATGTAAATCCTGAGTCCTGCACCAGTCAATAATAAGCTACAAACACAGTAGGCATCAAGCTGAGACTTCTGAGGGCTGTGTTTAAACACTGGGGTAAACTTGGTCTACAGAAGATAACTGTATAGAGCATAGAGAATAGAAGACATTTTTAACTTTACAAAATGGATTACATGGCAGTCATTACAGTAATGTCAATTGGCACATAATGGAAATGCATTTAGAGTGTGACTCTAATGCTCAAAACCACAGAAACATTGGCCAGGACTCTGCCTCCACTAAGCCCCCGACCGCAAGGGCTGATGAGCATGAGGGTCCCTAAAAGGACTGTATAAGGGGAACACCTCAGACAGACAATGCTCCAGCCTAACACCACAGACGGGCCATCTGCCTATCTTAGCCACTGGCTTGGGACTGACGCTCAGCTATCTGGACCACCAGTCAACAGAGCTTGCTTTGGAGACACTAAGGACTTTCACCCCTTCGCTCTGTGGTGTACAACTCTGTACCTTCCCCTCTCTGTATGTTGTGTGTTAACCTGTGTGATTGGTTTATCTGAGAAGTTTCAACTCAATAAACCTAACTCTGTGGAAAAACACAAATGCATCCCAGGGTGTTACTCCAGTAGCCGCTTTTCTTGCTCAAGACAATAACTGAGGTGTACTTGGTCTACAGATCTGCCTTAGTTGGGTATAGATTCTGATTAATTTGAAATGAACTGTGCCCAGGCTGATTACTAGAAGATGAATCCTTTTTCTAGAGAGACAGTATCATTCAGACCTTCCACAATTTTTCATACAAAATGTCCAACATTTGATAAAATGTAATTCGCAGGATTTTAGACTAATGGCAATTGAGCAACTTATTAAAAATTCATAAAATGCAAAGGACCAAAATGTAATTGAAACAATTTTCACTGTATGACCTGAACTACATAATGATTAGAATTACTATAAAGCTCCAATAATTAAGACACAGTGGTACTGGTGAAAGACAAGACTACAGACCAAAGGAATGGTATGTTATATTCAAAACAAACCTGAACGTTTAAGGACACTTAAATGACCAAATGACTTTACTGGACAGTAAGTAAATGAAGATATTTTTAATAACTTGTGCTGTATAAATAACCATACAAAAACATAGTTCCCAATTAGTCTTCAAGAACAAAAATACATAGATTGGAAACATAAATAGACACTACCCCTAGCTGTCAAAAAGCTAAATTGAAAGAGGAAATTAAGAGATAATATTGAGTGTGTTTAAAGATATAAAGCAATTGGAACCATCTTACAAAATTGCTGAGACTTTAAAATGAGAAAATAGCTTTGGAAAATTATTTGACAGTATCTTAAAAAACTAAACAAGTTTTATCTTGTAATTCATCCACATTTTTCTCTAAAAGAAATGTGCCCATGTTTATCAGCAAATCATGTACAAACATGTTTATAGCAGCATAATTTATAAGGGGCAAATGTTAAAATGACTTTAATATTTATTGATTGTGCTGCATTTATATTAAGGAATCAAATCACAAAATGCACCTACATACAATAGATGAATGCGTCTTAAAAAAATAAAATAAAATGAGTAATGTTGAAAGAAGCCTAGCACCAGGCACAGAAATGAACATGGAGTGTGATTCCATTTGTATAAAATTCAAAGACAGGGAAATTTAGATTTAGAAGTCAGTGTACAGGTGGTTAACCTCAGATGCAGTAATAATCAAAACAGGGTTCAAGGGAGGATTTGAATGTTGGTAATGTTGCATGTCTTGATTAAGACGTGGTTTCAAAGGTGAGTTCCCATTGGAAAAATTCATGGAGCTGTACACTTAAGATTTGTTCAAGAAGATGTGACACTACATACAATGTAATATTATTCAGCCATAAGAAAGAAAATACTGCCATTTGCGACAACATGGATGGATCTTGAGATTATTGTGCTAAGTGAAATAAGTCAGACAGAGAAAGTTGAGAACCATATGATTTCACTCATATGTGGGATATAAAACTGAAAGCAACAAATAACTAAGACAAATAAACAAAAACTCATAGGCACAGACAACAGTTTAGTGGTTACCAGAAGGAACGGAAGGGAAGGGGAAGTAGATAAGGGTGAAGGGGGTCAGATATATGGTGGCGGAAGGAGATTTGACTTGGAGTGATAAACACACAATGTAATACACAGATGATGTATTACTGAATTATACACTTGAAGCTTTTATAATTTTATTAACCAATGTCACCCCAATAAATTTAATTTAAAAAATTTGTTCAAAATATTTTCTTAAATTGCAAAAAGTTCTACCTAAATTAGAAGTATTTATCTTCCTCTAGTTATTAAGGGTGCTATTAGTTTTTATTATTTTTCCCCTTTTTGATACGCTTTAGAATTTTAGAAATTTTCAACTAAGAGAATGACTTACAATTAATCTAAAACTAGAACTCTATACCAAAGGAAAAAATAAACTACAGCATTAGAAACAAAAGTGGGTAGAGGGAGAAAAGAAGATGGCATACATATTGATAATGGGACATGAACTTCTATGGCTACATTTTGATAAGTGGAGATTCTCACATGAGAAATAAAGCTGGATTTATTCTAAAATAATAATATTATATAAACACATACATATGTAGTTGCTTTTAAAATTATTGTCTCTCTGTTCTCGGACTTAAGGAAAGTATAGCCTAATTTTCGTAATATTGTCATGAGCAAAATACTCATTTTTTTCACTTGAGGTATAAAATAATCGATCAGTTTAATCCACACAAAACTAAAAATGCCAGAAAATGTCATGTAAATGTTCTATGGATCCACGTTAAAAAATTATTTTTGGTTTAGTAAAAATAGAAGCTTTAAAAAACATAAGATGGGGTTGGGGAATGAATATGACTAGTTATTTGAATACAAAAAAGCAATAAAACATGTTTAAGCCAAATATTAAATATTCATTTTAATATTAGCTTCTTTTGTGACTCTAGTAGATTTTCTGGATAGGAAAAGTTTGAGAGAACAACTTTGGAAGACAAATACAGACATAGACAGGCCTAAGCCTGTTATTAACCCTAAGCCTCTACTTTAGATAAAATACTTATAGTAAATTAAGAAACATTAATTTGCTTATTTTCTATTTAAATGTGCACTTATAGCCTTTGGTGAATATTGAGTTTACATGTGAAAAATTAAGAAAATGTCTCATGCCAGCTGCAAACATAAATTATGTTCCATAATTTTGTCTGTCTTTTCTCTAGATGCCAATGTCCCCCACCTGCCCTTTGACTTATTTTGTGGAACATTTATTTTTGTTTCCATAAACCCTTTCAATAAAAAGCCATTTAATTCAGTCATCTGAAGCATAACATATGCTTTTTCAGGGTTATCAAAATATCTTACTCTTCTTTTAAAGGATCTTAACTATGCAATTCTAGTTTTGGGCTCTCTTCCAAATAGGACTGAAATAGAATTGCAGTTGCACAATAAACAAGAGTTGCTAATTGCCAATTTTGTAGAATTTTTTTACAAAAAAAGGAATAACACTTCAAAATGTGTTTTGATGGAACTTTTTCCTCTCTATTCATCTTGTTTCTGATAACTCAGGACTATTTCTTTGCACTTGTGCATTTGAATTTTGCCTATGTTTTGAAAGACAAGTTTCTTTTGTTTAATCTTTCTCTTCACTAAATGCATTTTCTTTCTTTCTATTCTAGAGTTAGAACTTCAGTAATTTTCAAACTTTATAATTTATCTTCACAATAATATGCTTATATGTTCCTCCTCAAGTAGAAATTGAGTAAGATTCTTAAAAATCATGATGAAAGCTATGACCTTAACAATGCAGTCAACAGTTTATGCTTCCAGTTGTTTCCCTGTATGTTGATATTGCCCTCTATGTTATTTATATTTACTCCTCTGGACTCCTATATCTTTAATTTTGAGATAAAATGTCGTCTTTAAGAATACCTAATGATTAAAATAAATCTCCCATCAAGAGAATATGAACACCTTCCAATTTATTTTATCCAATTTTTCTATTATTAACTTTTTTTTTAATAACATGATTTTCTTCCTGTGACCCATAAAAAAGAGTCAGGAGAAATAAGAATATGCAACAAATTAATTATATATTAAGAACATA
>NW_011888808.1:6368144-6379999 GCF_000151845.1 Pteropus vampyrus | reverse complement strand
CAGAGAACAATTGAGGATATACGGAGGGACATTGCTAATGACAACTTGTCAGTTAGAGACAGTGCACTACAGAAGGTCTTTGAGGATGGGAAAAGCAGAGAATTAGGATAGATTAGTAAGTATGCACAATAGAATCTAAGTAATCATAGACAGCCTGGGGTATATTAGGATCTAGTGCTGATGCAGTGAATCGAATGCTCTTTGTGATGGCCTATTGTCTAGATCTTTTGGAGCAAGTTGTTTTGAAATTAGATAAATGACTCGTGGGTTATATAAAAACTTTCCAAGGAGAACCTGGGTCTTCCCAGTTTTAATAACTTCAACTTTATGTAATATATTGTTCTTTTAAAATCATTCTGCATGAGATTGCTCTTCTTAGATGTAGAATTCCCATTTCACAGTCATATTCCTGTTTTACAAAAGAAAAGCAAACCTCTCACCAATCCTTAATTTTATCTGTATATAGTATCCTGGGATTAACCCAGGATTAACACAAAATTGACTAACAAAACTCTCCAAAAACCCTCTAGGACACTGAAATTGATATTTGTGCTGTGATATTAAATGATTCTAAAGACCGCATAACAATTCACCTGTTTTTCACAGCCTAGTCCAGGAGTAAAAAATTTCTGAATAAAAATAAACAATAGCATAAATACTAAAACCTATCATAGTCTCATTCTTTTATATCTTTATTACCTCCTGTGAATAACTTCTATTAGAAAGTCTCCATCATATTACTAAATTATATATTTGTATGTGTGTGTATTTCGATATTATATCTTGTATTTAAGAATTTAAACTGGGCCTTTTTTTCCCTTCATTGCTAATTCTAGCTCATTTTTTTTGATATATAGTAGACAATAAATTGATATTTGTTAGATGAGTCAAAGAATAAATTAATCGATGAACACATGCATGAATTAAGTAATTGCTTTTTTGGCATTTTCTAAGCATATTTATTTAACATGGTGATTTTATTTTGTATTTATTGCATTAATATTAAATTACAGAGATATTATATATTATAAGTGTATATTTTCATGCACTTTCAGTCATAAAATAGATAAGTCCTGGGAAAGTAATGTACAATGTGGTGACTATATAACTATAGTTATATAGTTAACGATACTGTATTGTTTATTTCAAAGTTGTTCAGTGAGCAGATCTTAAAATTCTTATCAAAAGAAAAAAAAATGTAACAATGTATGGTAATGGATGTTAACTAGATTTATTGTGGTAATTGTTCTGAAATATATACATATATCAAAACATTATGCTGTGACTCTAAAACTAATATTTTATGTCAAGTATATTACAATTTAAAAATAGTTAAAAAGTTACTTGTGCCTATTTTCTATATTTTAAGTTATTTTCAAATATAGATTTCTATTTCTAAAAATGGTATTTTCTGGTCAAAATTTATACATATATATGTACATAAAATATATATTTACTATTCATGCTACAATTTGCTATACTGATTTTTCAAATGGATTATAAAATGTTTTTACTCAACTAATAATTTAAGAAAATTTACCTAGCATAACAACTTAAGTACTATCGACTGTTAAAAAGCATGACAGTTTTTAGGTTCCCATGACAGATACAGTGCAAAATGGAAAGGTTTTGAACTGGGCTGTCCAAAAGAGTGGCCACTAGCCACAAGTCCTCTTTTTTAAAGTTTAAATTTAAGTTAATTGGTATTTTATGAATTAAAATGTTAGTTTTAAAATCATACTAGCCATATTTTGTGCTCAATAGTCTTTTGTGGTTAGTGGCTACCATGTTGGAAAGTACAGACATAAAATATTTCTGTCACTGTAGAAAGTTCTATGAGACAGTACTGATCTAGAGTCCAAGGTACTCCACGAGACAATTGTTGGAGAATGCAAGCAAGTGTCTGTTGACATTACGATTTTTTAAGTTAGAGGTTAACAAACTACTATAGGAAGTTAAATCTTGCTCTCTACTAAATTTTGTATCTCTTGCAAGGTAAGAATGGATATTCTGGGGGAGTTTAGATTTTAAATGTTTAAAAACATTTAAAAGAACAATAATATTTCATGGCACATAAAAATTATTTGAATCACAAATTTCAGGGTTGATGAATTAATTTTTATTGAAACACAGCTACAAACATGTATTAAATATATATATATATATATATTTTTTTTTTTTTGGCTACAAAGAGCATAGTTGAGTTATTGTGACAGAAAGTTTAAGTTTCCTCTTTCTCCGTCTCTGTATCTCTCATGAAACATTGGAGAGTCAGAGTAAGGAAAGGAGACAAATGAGAAAGAGAAGTAAAAAGAACTACAGCTGGGTAATTAGTAGTACCAGCAGTACCTGATTTGTGGATTCTTATATTTCATCAATTATCTTACATGTACATTATATTCAGGAATAGAAGTTATATGCACTACCTTTTCATGATACTATCCAAAATACTGATAATTGTTCTTATACTAGACATAAATAATATTCTCTTTCACAAAGTAAGAAATGGGAGCATTCTGAAAAAACAAAGACAAAAAATTTTAAAAACTAATCGATAAAATGGATTAGTCATCGTTTTAAAATATACACTGTACAGATTTTCAAATATTAAGAAAGCCAAAAATTGCAAATGGTTGTTTATATATATTTGATATGAATTATTTTAAACACAGTGATTTCCTTAGTGAAAATTCAGCTCCTTCCCATTACTTTTGAGGAGTCTACAGCTATCAAAACCTCTTTTATTTTTTGCTTGGTTTTATGTGGTATCAAACTTTTATACACACAAAACAGCATGGGCCGAAGTAGGGAAACTACCAAAGAGGTATGGCACTGTTAGATTAGTCACAACAGAACAGTTCTAACAACCCGAGATTCAAGAAGCAAGAGTATGGATAGAAAGGAAACAGATGTATAATATTCCAGAAGGCTTCAGAAAGCAGCCAATATGGAGCGTTGGCGGCCCATAGCCTGGTACCCTGACCTTACTTATTTGAATTTTTAGTGTCAGATGAAAATGAAAGTTCTTATTATTTCTTATCATTCAGCCGATATGTTTTGAAACTAAATTTATTGGAATGACATTAGTTAATAAAATTAATCAAAATTAGTGAAGATTTCAGTGTATAACTCAGTAATACCTCCTATGTACATTGCATTGTGTGTTCACCACCCAAAGTCAAATCTCTTTTTGTCACCATATATTTGACTCCCTTTACCCTTTTCTAACTCTCTCTTCCCTGCTTTACCTTTGGTAACCATTAAACTGTTGTCTGATATCTATGAGTTTTTGTTTGTCTTGTTTGTTTGTAGCTTTCAGTTTTATATTCCACATCAACTTTTTCTGACTTATTTCACTTAGCTTGATAATCTCAAGATCCATTTATGTTGTTTTCAATGGCAGTATTTCATTTTTTTCTTATGGCTGAGTAATATTCCATTGTATATATGTTCCACATCTTCTTTATCCAATCTTCTATCCAAGGACACCTTGGTTGTTTCCAAGTCTTGGCCACCATGAATAACCTGCAATGAACTTAGAGGGACATATATTTCTATGGATTGTTTTTAAAATTTGGTAGTAGATATCCAGAAGAGGATTGCTGGGTCATATAGTAATTCTATTCTTAATTTTTTTTAGGAAACTCCATACTGTTTTCCATAGTGTCTGTACCAAGTTACATTCCCATCAGCAGTGTTTGAGGGTTCTTTTTTCCCGCATCCTCACTAACACTTGTTATTACTTGTCCTGTTGACGATAGGCATTCTAGCAGGTGTGAGGTGGTATCTCATTGCGGTTTTGATTTGCATTTCCCTTATAGCTCGTGAAGTTGAGCATCTTTTCATATGTCTGTTGTCCATTTATATGTATTCTTGGGAGAAGTATTTGTTCAGATTGCCCATTTTTTAATTGTTTTTTTGTTGTTGAGTTATTTGAGTTCTTAATATAGTTTGGATATTAGCCCCTTATTAGAGATGTTGTTTGCAAATATCTTCTCCCATTCAGTTGGTTGCCTCTTTGTTTTGTTGATAGTTTCTTTTGCTATGAAGTAGCCTTTTTGTTTGATATAGTCCCATTCATTTATTTTTGCTTTTACTTCCCTTGCCTTTGAGGTCAAGTTCATAAAATCTTCTCTAACACCAAGGTCCATAGTTTAGTGCCTACATTTTCTTCTATGTAATTTATTGTTTCAGGTCTCATATATAAGTCTTGATCAATTCTGAGTTAATTTTGGTGTATGATGATGGGGTGACAGATAGCAGTCTAGTTTTATTCTTTTGCATGTGGCTCTTCGATTTTCCCAGCACACATAAATGCAGGGTTTATACACATCTGCCAGGTTAAACACAAAAAGCACTCTCACAATAATCTTAAAGAATAGCAATGGTTCTCAGAGGAAGCAAAGCCTTTATTTATATTATAGAAGGGCTGCTTTTATCTAAATATAAAATGATATACTCAGATCACCCTGTACATAACAGAAAAAACCTTTGTTATTATTTTTATAAAAAGTGGCAGACCAATTTTGTTCACCTCTGCCTTCTGAATGTGTTGTCTTTAGTATATTTCAGTATGACTTTCACTAGTATATAAGAAAACAACCATTATAGAAACATAGACCTTTTGAACTTCCTCCTTTAGGTAATAAAGTCCTGAGCTAAAATATGTATCCAAAGTCAAGGCAAAGGTTGAAATGCAGATGGGTCTATAGGTCATATGTTTCCCTTAGAAAATGTTTGCTTTTTTTACATAGCCATGCTCATATCTAAGAAGTGGGAGGGATGATTATAGAAAAGTTTTATTTCTAGCCCCTGAACATATCTCAGCCCCATCTGGATATACTGACCTCTCAAGAGAAATGATCTAGTTTTGAAACAAGTAATAACTCTGCATTTACCAGGTTAGCAACCTATCCTAAGATTATAACTGCACTTCATAAACAACATCATACATACACACATTTACACACACACACATATAAACACATCCATACATTCTGAGAAGGACTCTGTTCTCTCATGCAATGATAATTCATTTTCTAGAAGTGTAGTTTCTGATTTCTCTACCTTGTTTTTAGTTGCAGGGCTTCTCTGGCTTAAAAATATTATATAAGGAAAGAACTACCACTAATCATTCAAAATATGTCATATTCTTATTTTTAATAATTTAAAATACATATATGCTAAAATAAAAGAGTTCCTTTTTCTTTCATATTTAAAAATGCTCATACATCTGGATCTTGCTTGCATTATCATACTCTCCTATTGCCTCTGCTTCGCTGGTTAATTAAGTGAATGCTTCATGTACTAGTTATATTTGCAAACAATGGGTATATACACAAGTTCAGAGGGCAATTTATTTGAACAGAAGTGAGGGGGGAATAGAAGCTTTGACACTTCCAGGTTTAAGCAATTCCATCTTTCTCCTCTAACTCCTCTGACCACTTCTCTATATCCTTCTGCTAATTAGTTGAGAGTGAGAGCCTTTTGCGCTGTGTGGGGTATTGCTTTTTAGTATGACCTTTAGTTATTTAATTAGATGAGGATAGAAATGCAGGCTTTCCACCTACACCTCCCATGATTAGTAAATTTGTTCAGTATCTTACTTTAATTTCTTCTATTATAATTTCTGTATAGACAAGCAGAGTTCTCAAGATACTACACAAGTAATTACAAGCTAATGTATTCCACTGAAGAGTTTACAAGTTTTCAAATACACAGTAATAGCCAATTTATTCTTCATAGTTCCTGCCTATTATGTGATTCCTTGGTTATCATGTCAGATCTTTAATATAGGTCAGATCACATTATCCATTAAGATTCTTCCCCTTGAGGCTGGGTCAAAGTTTAAGGAATAAGTAACAGTGGTGGCTTGGTTTTCATAAGTTACATGTTTTATTTTAAAGGCCAATAAATCAAATGTTGACATTCAGAATGGTTTTTGTGAACTTTTCATAGATATCTGGATAAAGTAGCTGATAAAATACCTCCTATTCTATCTCATGAATTTCTCAATTTGTTCCATATTGATTTAGAGGACAGAGTATATGGAAGTGAATATATAGTTCATATGAATATTTGAAACTAACCTATCATTACTTTCTACATAAAACCATTAAAGATAACACTAAGACCATGGATATACAGATGTACAAAATAGTCAAGGCATCCTGAATCAATTGGCTATTGCAAAACAAAAAGGCGGGGGGACAGATTTCACAAACTAAATGACATTTAATAATAACCATTTCATAGTCATTTTTCAGATGAGCTAATCTAAATAAAGCTCAGCTTGGGGACTCTGCTTCCAGCCAGGGACTCAGCTTGACTCTACACTGTAGGTGAATATCAGTATGTTACAAGTATGTTTATTCTGAGGTCCAGGCTGAAGGAGCAGCCTCTACCTAAGGAAACTTCTTTTGGTGATCATGGAAGAATAAATAGATGAGCTTAACTATGAAAGCACAATAAAAACATCTGCATATATCATATCAGATAATATCTCATTTGTCAAGCTTAGTCATATGGACATACCCAGAGGCAAGCTATGAAGAGAAATACTCTGCCCACTTTGCAGCCAAAGTCCAACAAAAATAGAGTTGAAGTATTATTTTTTCAAGGAGGTAGGAGCAAAATGTTAATGAAGAGTAATCTAATCTATCTCAGAATTTAAATTTTATGTGATATATATGGCAACCTACTGGTTTAAGACACAATAAATTATAGTGTCTTCCTTTGATATATATGTACATATTTTTGTCTTCTTTGACATACAGATTAAGAATATTGGTGATGTCTAAATTATAACAATCACATATAAAAAGATAATATTATTCTTTTAAAAACAGCCATAAACTTCATAATTTTTTATATTAAAAGTCTACTTTTCCTATTTTTTGTTACTTTCCACCATGATTTTATACATTTTACTAATGACCATGGGGAGATAGTCAAATATAAGAACGCAGAGTTGAGTGTTTAATAAATTTGAATAAAATGTTATTTAAAAATTAATTATAGATAAACTTTTGAAGAAATTACATATGTAAACATTATTTTTTAAATGTCACAGTTCTACTAGTTGAGGAAGGTTTTATAAATATTAATTGAAAAAACCTTACTTTTGTATAATTTTGTATTTTAATAAAGAAGTCAAAATAAATCAGTTTCTAAAAGTATCTGAATAAATTGCATCTATTTTATTTACTTTTTAAATTGTGTAATTATCATATATAATTATAAGAAGCAATTATCTTTGAAAACAGCTAGAAAAACTTGAATATCTAAAAAAAATAATTCTTAAATCTAATTACACTTAAGAATTAAATTGAAGGTATACAACATTAAAAAAATAAATAAATAAAAAAACAATCTATCATCCAGTACAAAGGTAGTTAATTTTGTAGTGTTAGTTACACAGAATATAATTTATGTTGTAACATTTTAATTTATAACTGGAAAAGAGGCTAAGAATTTCATGGTGCTAATAGGAAATCATGCTGTTTTAAAATATAATGTAGTTACTTCAAAATCTACAGCCATTTCAATTGAAAAAAAAGATCACTGTGTTAATAATCCAGATGTTTCTTTTTAATTACATCAAACATCTAGATATTTTTGAACATCTGTTTGGCTTTCTGTTTTACAACATCAAATTTTAACTTTTAAATTTAACTTAATTTAAATTTTAAGAAGCATGGTACGTGTATAAACATACCCATAAGCTTATGCTTTCATGTACAACTTCTCCCTAAAATCACAATCTCCAAATAAATCAATGAATGCATGCAGCAGGCCTTCTAAAACCACATTTAATAGGCAGATTTATTCTCGGCCTAATAAAATATGCAAACATATTTGTTTTATCTATGTGTTGTGCACATGTAGGTATGTGATTTATATAATCATATACATAATTAGGAAGAATAAGACTGTAGTAGAATACTAAGAGAATGGTGTCCTACGGTTAACAAAAGTAAAATTTATGTTATATATTAGAAAAAAATTAATCATTCTTTAAATATCATCCTCAGATTATTTCCAAAATAACTAAAACCTGTTATTAAATTTAAAAGCTAAAAATTGAGAAACCTGAAGCAAAATCTCTATAATTTTTCTAGTAGATATATAGAAATACAAATCCTTAAACTGTGATGTCCTTTTAACTATAAATTAACCGGAATATAAGTTGTTAACCCACAAAAAGTTCATAATCATGAATGAGACCTTACTTTTTAATATCTTTTGAAATAAGATTTAATAATTATAAAATGATATTTTTTTTAAATAGCTTTGTCTCAGTAAGCTCAAATATAATTTTATTTTATATATTTCATAATCTGATAATAACACCATTATTTTAATACTGTACAGAATTACCAAAGATTATGTATGTATAGTATTCACTTTGCAAAGAGCAGAAAATAATACACTATTGTACAAATACTTGAATTTTTACATATATAATTATATTTTCATGTTATTGTAAGGGATATATATTTCAATTAATTATAATTATTTAAAATTTGCCATTTCTTATTTGGAAATAAATCCTGGCTAGTGTTTTGAATACTGAAAATTAAAATGTTACCTGAAGAAATGCATAATTCATATTTTTTGTAAATGGATAATTTACGATTTCATTCACAATAGTGTACTTTTATATAGTCTTCTACATTACAGTGTTCTTAATTTTTTTTTTCCCTGCAGCTCTTTTTAACCTTTGACCAGCATCTCCCTATTTCCCTCACCTCCCAGCACCTGGAAACTATCATTTTACCCTCTGTTTAGTGAATTTGACATTTTTAGATTCCACATATACTTCAGACATTATTTGTATTTTCATTCTCTGACATTTCACTTAGCATAATGTCCTCAGTGTTTATTCATGTTGTCAAAAATGGCAGAATTTTCCTACTTTTTGTGACTGAATAGTATTCTTCTGTGTGTGGGTGTGTGTATGTCACTTCTTTATCCATTCGTTCATTGATAGACATTTAGGTTGCTTTCATGTCTTGGTCATAATTAATTGATAAACATGGGAGTGCAGAGGGCAGATATCGTTGATATTCTGTTATTATCTCCTTTGGATATATTCCTAGAAGTGAGATTGCAATATCATATGGTAGTTCTATTTTAAATTTTTTATTTATTTTCATATTGTTTCCATAGTATGTTCTACATCCTTACCAACACTTAGTATCTCTTGTCTGTCTGATAACAGACATATTAGATGTCAAGTGATAGCTGTTCTTTTTCATGTAGTGGTATGGTAGTATGGACATTTTAAAAATATTAACTCTTCTGATCCATAAACACAGGATCTCTTTCCTTTTTTGTGTCTTTGTGTCTTTTATTTTTGGTATATAAAACTTTAACTTCTTTGTTTAAATTTAGTTCTAAGTATTGTATTGCTTTGATGTTATTATAAATGGAAATGTTTTCTCTATTTCTTTTTCAGATAGTTCATTGTTAGTCTATAGACATGTCACTTATTTTTGTATGTTTCTTTTGTAACTAGAAACTACTGAATTTGTTTATTATTTCTAACAGGTTTTTTTTGTGGATTCTTTAGTATTTTCTATATACACGATGATGTCATTAGTAAACAGATATATTTTTACTTTTTCCTTTGATATGTGAATGGCTTTTATTTTATTCTTGAGTAGTTGCTCTGGTTAAAATTTTCAGTACTATGTTGAATAGGAGAGGTGAAAATGGGTACTTTTCTTGTAATCGATCTTGGAGGAAAGGCTTTCAGTCTTTCACTATTGAGTATGGTGTTAACTGTGGGTTTGTCATTTATGGTCTTTATTATATGGAAGTATGTGCCTTGTGTATCCAATTTGTTGAGCGTTTTTCTCATGAAAAGACATTGAATTTTGTCAAGTGCTTTTTCTACTCCTATTGAAATATTAACATGCTTTTTGTCTTTTGTTTCATTATTGTGATTTATTACATTTATTAATGTGTGTATGTTGAACTATCTTTATATCCTAAGGGTAAATCCCACTTGATTATAGCATATGACTCTTCGTGTGTTGCTTAGTTTAGTTTGATAATACTTTGCTAAGAATTTTTGTGTCTATATTCATCAGTGACACTGACCTGCAATTTTTTTCTTGTATTATCCTTTTTGACTTTGGTATCCAGGCTTGTAAAATAAGTTTGAAAGTTTTGCGTTCTCTTCAGATTTTCAGAAGAGTTAGAGCAGAACTGGCATTAATATTTCTTTAATCCATTTCCTGCTTGCCCCGAGAATATTTGCCAGCAGCGCTTGTAGCTGCAGCACTTACCCCAAGGTAACTTGCAATTATAATCCTAACCTTCCCCCCAAAGTTTGCCACAAAATATCTCACTTTATATTATTTTTGCATCACTCTAGTATATTAATAGTCTGGAAACAAATGACATCATTCTATTTATAGAATTCTCTTTTTAGTAGTGATGTTTCCATTTACAAAATATAGTAATTCTTCATCGCTGAAAATGTCAAATCCTAAAAAGTGTAGCATTCCTATGCATGATGTTAACATTGTTCCCAAACAGTTGTTAGTGAAGATTCATTTGATGAATCTGATTTATGTATATATTTCTGCTGCATTAGGATTAGAGACAAGTTATGTTTAGAAATAACTCTAAGGACAGTTTTTATATTTTATTTTCACATTGAAAACCAGTCAGGTTTGCTTCAGCCTCAGAGTATGTTTATTAAATTAACACTGGCAGCAAGTTGCATATTTTTTTTTTCTAAAGAGGAAATGGGTTAAATGTTTGGTAGAATTCACATATTCAGCCATCTGGTCTTAACCTTTTTTTTTGTTGTTGGGAGGTTTTTGATTACTGATTCAATATCTTATTTGTTATTTGAACATTTAGATTTTCTGTTTCTTTATGATTCAGAGTTGATAGGTTGTATGTTACTAGGAATGCATCTCTTTCCTTTAGGTTATCCAATTTATTGGTATATAATTGTTCATATTAGTCTCATGATCTTTTGTATTTCTTTGGTAGCAGTAACAAAGTTTCCTTTTTCGCATTTAATTTATTTGAGTTATTTTTTTCTATAGTAAATCTAGCTAAATTTTTAAAAAATTTGTTTATCTTTTCACAAAGCCAACTCTTAGTTTTGTTGATCTTTTCTGTTAAGTATTCTCTATTTTATTTATTTCTTCTCTGATCTGTGTTATCACCTCTCATTTGCTAACTTTGGGCTTAGTTTTTTTCTCTTTTTTCTTTTCTTCTTTGAGGTTTAAAGTTCAGTTATTTATTTGAGATATCTCTCTTTCTCTCTTTTTGGTTGGCATTTATCACTATAAACTTCCTTCTTAGCACTGTTTTGATCCATTCCATAAGTTTTGATGAGTTGTGTTTCTTATTTTTTGTTTTTGTTAGTGTCAAGATATTTTTTTTTTTATTTTCCTTTTGGTTCATCTTTGAGCCATTGGTTGTTTAGAATATGTTGTTTGATTTCCACATACTTGTGAATTTTCTAGTTTTCCTGTTATTAATTTCTAGGTTCATACCACTGTGGTCAGAAAAGACACTTGGTATAATTTCAGTATTTTTAAATTTGCTTAGACTTGTTTTGTGATCTAACATATGATATAGCTTGAAGAATGTTCCATATGCACTTGAGAAGAATTGTATTCTGCTGCTTTGAATGAAATGTCTGTATCTCTCTGTTAGGTTCATTTGATTTAAAATATAGTTGAAGTCCAGTACTTCTTTATTGGTTTTCTGCCTGGATGATTTATTCATTGTTGACAGTAGAGTCAATTATTGTTCAGTCAAGTACAATAATAATATGTATAATGATGACCGCAAGATACTAAAAGTGTAATATGTATAATGAC
>NW_011888808.1:6362372-6366569 GCF_000151845.1 Pteropus vampyrus | reverse complement strand
GCAAAGAGAACAGCTAGTGCACAGATCCTAAGGCAAGAGAGCCACAAGCCTGGTGTTGAGGCCAAATTACTAATGGAAACAATATATTAAAATTCAAGGAAGATGCAAAATTAAAAATAGAATGTCTAATATTTAACTGAAAAGTATGGTTTTTATCTGATAATATTTCCAAAAGTGTATTATCAACTATCTTCTATAAATAAGTGAACATGGTTTATCATAAGCAAGAGAGAAAAATATTCTGCAGCCAGATATGATTCTCAAATTTTTAATAAAGCTATCTACCTTTAAAAATAATGCTTATTAAATGCTAAGCACTAAAACTATGTGCATATTATAGGGTTGATGCAATTTCAATGTGCTACTCCTAGTACTAATAATTTATGAGATTATTTTTCCTTAAATTCAATGTTTTTTTCCTTATGTTTTAAACTGTTTTGCTTATGATTTGATAAAATAAAGATCAAGACCATTTGGAATGTCACTTATCTCTAAAATTTATTAATAATGTAAATGTGCTTATTTTTATTTTTCTTGTTTTTTTATGACACTCAAAAGATATTAGCTTTTAATTTTTTCTCATTTTTAACTTGAATTTTTAAATTCTATTTTAATGTATGTATCAGAAAACTAATGTAAAAAGACATGAATTAATTACTATATTGTATAAAACATACTAAGCCAGTATAAACTACCTCAATTTTCTTGCATAGTGTAAACTAGTTGGAATATCTGTTTAATTCATTTTTAATTTAAATTACCAAGCTTTATTTCAAATACCTTTTTTTGTCAAATTCAATATTTTTAAGCTAACAACTCATTTAAAACTATATAGTTTGGAATAAATCCACATGGCTTTTTATTTTAGAAAACAATTGACATTTAATGTTATTTTCCCAAGTTAAGAAAATTAATATGATACTTCTAGTTTTTTCTGATATTATAGTCATTAATACCTTATTTAGTTTACACTTAAATCATTTTAATAATTTGGTTTCAAGAAGTTAACAACACAAAGAAAGTTTAAAATCAATATACTAAAAGTTTATACACTCAAGACAGAAATTCCATATACTTGACAGAAAACATGCTTTATTTTTAAATATGAGTCCTTAAGAAGTTAACAACAATTGTTATTAATCACTGTATTAATAAATATTAATGTAGAGCGTTTGGGAAAATGGTGAAGTAGGAAGCACAGGCAGCATCTCCCCACTCGGACAGCAATTGCACTAGCAGAGTCTGACTAATTATTTTGGATCTCTGGGGTCAATTGAAGACTTGCAACTTCCAGGAGAAGGTTTGGATGGTAAATTATGATTAATTTTGGTCAACTGCATCTTTTAGCATGGTAGCAGCTACTAATCCCCTACCTCTCAGCCATGAGACATTACTTATGCAAGTATTTCTGGAGGAGATTATACACGATTTGTAGGAGCTTAAGTAGGCAAAAGACTCTGTCTTCCAAATATTGGGGATCTTTACTCTGATCACTGATTGCTATTTTTATCAGATAAAGTGGCAGCGACCATTGTTTTTGCACATCACCCAATTGTCGAACGCTTCTCCTACAATGGCTAAAGTAATTTCCATGGGATTTAAAGGATCAACACCTTCTCCTCATCCCTTCTTCACTTTCCCTTTTTGGGAATCAAATATTGAATACTAGGATATTCAGAAACAATCACATTTATGGAAAAATTAGCCACCTCACATGCTCAGCAGAAGGTGCAGACTCATAAAAGGTCATAAACAACCTCAAATAAACAAAAGCAGGAGTTTATTACCATCAGTCCTGCCAGGCAAGAAATGCTAAAGTGAGCCCTGAAGGATGAAATGAAAGGACACTAGACAGTAACTCAAAGCCATACATGAAGAAATGAAGATCTCTGCAAAGATAAATATATGTGCAATTATAAAAGCTAGTATTATTCTTAAAATAGTATGTATCTTCACTTCTTGTTTTCTACATGATGTCAGACAAATACACTATACTCTATTCATTTTCTACTTCAGAGAAAATGGATTTAAAATTATTACATGTTTTTGGACATAATGTAAAAAGTTATAATTTTTAGTCATTAATAACTGAATGTGGTGGGACAGGGCTGTTAAAATAGCAGATTTTCTGTATATTATTGAAGTTAAACTGGTATAAGTTCAAATGAGAATGTTAAACTTTAGGATATTAAATGTAGTTTCATGGTAACTACAAAAAAATAGCAAACGGATATACACAAAGAAAATGAAAAAGAAGTTTAAATGTTTCACTAAAAAAAAGAACTAAATACAGCATAGTAATACAGGAAATGAGGGTCAAATAATCTATAAGACATATAGAAAACAAATAGCAAAATAAGAGTCTTTGCTTATGAGTAATTATTTTAAATATGAATGACATAAACTCTCCAACTAAAAGACAGAGACTGCAGAATGGATTTAAAAAATGATTCAACTATATACTGGCTACAAGAGACTCACTTTATATCCTGAAACAATAAATTGAGAGTGAAAGAATAAAAGAGGATAGTTCATACAAATTGGAACCAGAAGAGAGCAGGAAAGGCTATAACATCAGACAAAGTAGGCTTTAAATCAGTAAAAGTTAAAAGAATCAAAGAAAGACAATACATATTAATAAAAAATTCAATACAGAAAAAATACATATTATAAATATTTATGTACCTAATATCAGATTATAAAAATGTATTACGGAAAAATTGACAGAATTGAAATGAGAAATATTTCCATAATAATGGTTAGAGACATCAATACCCCACTTTTACTAATGGATAGAATTACTAGAAAGAAGTTAAGTAAGGAAATAGATCCCAATTAGATCTAACAGACATATATGGAGCACTTTACCCGACAATAGAATACAGATTTTTCTCAAGTGTACATGGGACATTTTTCAGGATAGACCATATAGTAGGGCATAAATTAAGTCTCAATGTATTTAAAAAGAGAGATGCAATACAAAGTATCGCCAACCACCATGGGATCAAATTAGAAGTAAATAAGATAAGAAAAACTGGAAAATTTACAAATTAGTGGAAATTTAAAAACATACTCTAAGAAGCAATAGATCAAAGAATAAATCAGAAGGAAGGTTAGAAACTACTCATGAATGTAAACAAAAACAAAACATACTAAAACATGGGAAAATGAGAAACTTTGCTAAACATGAAGTGTAGAGTTATAAATGCTTACATTAAAAAAAAATGCATCAACTCAACAACCTTAACTTTGTACCCCAAGGAACTAGAAAAAGAACAACAAACTATACTCAAAACTAGTAGAAGAAGGAAATAATAAAGATTAGAGCTGAGATAAACAAAATAGAAAATATAAAAATTAAAGAGAAAATCAGCAAAATCCAAAGAGAAATCAACAAAATTGACAAAAACTTAACTTGATGGATTAAGAAAAATAGATGGATGTCAAATAACCAAAATCAGAAACAAAAATAAGGACTTTACTAATTCCACAGGAAAAAAAAAAAAAGGATTCTAAGAGAATACCATAAGCGATTGTATGCCAACAAATTAGATAATACAGATGAAACTGGCAAATTTCTAGAAACACAAAACTTGTCAAGACTAAACCATATAGAAATGGAAAATCTGAATAGACATTTTACTAGCATGGTAATTAAATCAGTAATAAAAGTTTTTCAACAACAACAACAACAACAACAAAAAGCCCTGGACCTCTGGGCTTCTTTGGTGAGTCCTATAAAATATTTTAAAAAGAACACCAATACTTTTCAAACTTTTTCAAAAAAATTAAAGAGTTGGGGACACACATTAACTTGTGAACACTCACTATCTAGCAGGTCAGCATTACCCTGATACCAAAGACAGGTAAAGAACCTATAACAAATAAAATTGCACATCAATATTTCTGATGAACATTAATGCAAAAATAAAAAAAATACCAACAAACCAAATTCAGTAACATTAAAATAATTGCATGCCATAACTAAGTGGGAGTTATTCCTTGAATGCAAGAATATTTAAATATGCAAAAAATAATCAACATTATACATCACATTAACAGAATAAAGGAAACAAAATATATAATCATTTCGATTTATGTAAAAAAAAAACATTTGACAAAATTTCACACCCTTTTATGATAAAATCAATTAGCAAACTAGGATTAGAAGGAAATTGCCCTAATATTAAAAAAAAA
>NW_011888808.1:6358915-6361051 GCF_000151845.1 Pteropus vampyrus | reverse complement strand
AAAAAATTAAAAATAGAAATACCAAATGATCTAACAATTCCATTTCTGGGCGTATACTTCAAAAGTATGGTCTCAAAGAGATATTTTTCATCCATGCTCATAGCAGCATTATTCATAATAGCTAAACATAGAAGTAACCCACGTGTGAATCAACAGATGAAGGGGTAAGCAAAATGTGAAATATACATGCAGTAGATCACTATTCATCCTTAAAAAGAAAATTCTGACGTAAGCTGCAACCTGGATAAATCTTGAGGACATTATATTAAGTGAAATAAGCCATTCACGAAAACACATTTACTATATGATTACACTTATATGAGGTACTTAAAGTAGTCAAAATTATGGAGGCAAAAAGTAGAATGATGATTGTCAAGGACTGGGGAGAGGAAATATAGGGAGTTAGTGGTATAGAGTTTCAGTTTTGCAAGACGGAAAGTGTCCTAGAGACAGTTGGTAGTGATGGTTGCACAATGATATGAATGTACTTAATGTCCCCAAACTGTACACTTAAAAACAGTTAAGGAGAATAAATTTTATATGTGTACTTTACCACAAAAAAGGAGATTTTATATATATATATATACCTAACTTTAGTTTACTATTTGGCATGAAAGTATTTATCTCTGCCCTACCTCCACTCCACCCAGGGTTTCTGTCATCTAAAGAGTGCCAGGTAGAGTGTACATGTTTAGTAACTATGGTTGAAATAATAAAGTTTCAATTAATTTCTGGTTGTTTGATAACAATAATTAAGTGCACTTGTGTATTTTGTCTTAAAACACACCTGGCTAATTCTCATCAAAGTAATACCACCTGTAATAAACTTTCCATTTATTATACATAGTAAATAGTCTTTCTTGTTTGGTAACTGTTGTATCTGTTTCCTTAAAAAAAAAAAAAAAAAAAAAAACTTTACAAGTATATTTTTCAAAATAAAATGTGCATCCTACTTCTCAAATGAAAGAGAAAATTTTCTTTCCAAAACTAAAATGCAAGGGTCACTGATCACATAAAATAAAGGAGCATAATAAGTCATTTTAAAGTAAATTAAATTCAAGGCGGATGCATTAAAAGCAGCATTATTTCAACAGACACTTATTAAAATTAAAAGTATCAAATTATATAAAAGTCACCTCTTTAGACAATAAGAAATAAATGTACCTTAATATAATACTGACATAATTAATTCAAAAATTATATATAGAAATACATGCAGAATACAGTGTGGTATGTATTAAGGCTGGAGACATTTTACATCGATATTAGAAACTGCTTTTTTAAACAAATATTAGTGGTTAGTAATTTTGTATACTAAAACATATGTGGACCTATTCAATTATGTATATTACTTTCATTTTCACATATAGTGGATCTACATTGTCTCCTGGATGCACTGATTCAAGCTGAAACAAATATTTCTAGTAACAATGCACAATGGCCAGTTTAATTTTCAGCTTTAATGTGAACCAATCAACAAATGCAAGAAAACATTCCATCACAGATCAATAATACATTGGGTGCTATGTGAGAGAACTTAGAAAGAACAATCAGACATAAATTGTAGGGTAAAGGGAAGTTAAAACAGTTATGATAAAATACATCATTCATCAGAGATAGGTAAACAATAAATAAGATTAACAAATTAGACAAAGAAAAACAATGGTAGAAAAGAGATTCATGACAAGGATACATATCTTTGAAAATGAATTATTACAAGAAACAGTATACTTAAAGTAATCTTTGTACATTTGTCCATGGTAGTTAAAATCATGTGCTCTACTCAGATGGCCCATGTTGAATCAGCTCTGTAACTTCAGGGTAAGACATTAGACAATTGACTAAATCTCTTGGAGCCCTCTATGAAACAAGTATGTTGTAATACTTCATATGATTGTGCAGATTAAATTAGCCCTTGTTCAGCATAGTGAACAAACAAAAATAAACATTTTAAAAATGTATCAAAAGATTACGTTTCATGGTTCTATATACAATGATTTATTTCTCTCAAGGTGAGGGAGCCAGAGTCCAAATTTCTACATGAGGAAATTATGTAGAAAGAGATTTTGGTCTCTAAATTTAAAATAAATATTTCAGCATATATTACACAATTGTCAAATGATGGAAGAACATTAG
>NW_011888808.1:6353648-6358865 GCF_000151845.1 Pteropus vampyrus | reverse complement strand
GTAATAAACTTTCCATTTATTATACATAGTAAATAGTCTTTCTTGTTTGGTAACTGTTGTATCTGTTTCCTTAAAAAAAAAAAAAAAAAAAAAAACTTTACAAGTATATTTTTCAAAATAAAATGTGCATCCTACTTCTCAAATGAAAGAGAAAATTTTCTTTCCAAAACTAAAATGCAAGGGTCACTGATCACATAAAATAAAGGAGCATAATAAGTCATTTTAAAGTAAATTAAATTCAAGGCGGATGCATTAAAAGCAGCATTATTTCAACAGACACTTATTAAAATTAAAAGTATCAAATTATATAAAAGTCATCTCTTTAGACAATAAGAAATAAATGTACCTTAATATAATACTGACATAATTAATTCAAAAATTATATATAGAAATACATGCAGAATACAGTGTGGTATGTATTAAGGCTGGAGACATTTTACATCGATATTAGAAACTGCTTTTTTAAACAAATATTAGTGGTTAGTAATTTTGTATACTAAAACATATGTGGACCTATTCAATTATGTATATTACTTTCATTTTCACATATAGTGGATCTACATTGTCTCCTGGATGCACTGATTCAAGCTGAAACAAATATTTCTAGTAACAATGCACAATGGCCAGTTTAATTTTCAGCTTTAATGTGAACCAATCAACAAATGCAAGAAAACATTCCATCACAGATCAATAATACATTGGGTGCTATGTGAGAGAACTTAGAAAGAACAATCAGACATAAATTGTAGGGTAAAGGGAAGTTAAAACAGTTATGATAAAATACATCATTCATCAGAGATAGGTAAACAATAAATAAGATTAACAAATTAGACAAAGAAAAACAATGGTAGAAAAGAGATTCATGACAAGGATACATATCTTTGAAAATGAATTATTACAAGAAACAGTATACTTAAAGTAATCTTTGTACATTTGTCCATGGTAGTTAAAATCATGTGCTCTACTCAGATGGCCCATGTTGAATCAGCTCTGTAACTTCAGGGTAAGACATTAGACAATTGACTAAATCTCTTGGAGCCCTCTATGAAACAAGTATGTTGTAATACTTCATATGATTGTGCAGATTAAATTAGCCCTTGTTCAGCATAGTGAACAAACAAAAATAAACATTTTAAAAATGTATCAAAAGATTACGTTTCATGGTTCTATATACAATGATTTATTTCTCTCAAGGTGAAGGAGCCAGAGTCCAAATTTCTACATGAGGAAATTATGTAGAAAGAGATTTTGGTCTCTAAATTTAAAATAAATATTTCAGCATATATTACACAATTGTCAAATGATGGAAGAACATTAGTGTATTTGAGATTGCATCAAATCTAGAAATTAATATGATTTAACCATAGAACAACCAAATATTCTTTTGCATCATTTGATGCCCAATGATGTAAAATAAATCAGTTACTATGCTGTCATTTTAGTAATACAAGTTTAAATATTTGGTCTCAGAATTGCCTATTAAAGAAATAAAAAACACAATTAAGTCTTAGCATACTATGTTTAAGGCAAATAAACATTCACCATTATTTTTAGTACTATCAACAAATCAAAAGATATATCTATAAAATAAGAGCTAAAATCAAAGAGACAAATGGCTAGGCTATTAAAAAACATTAAGTGAAAGGAAAATAAATGAGATAAAAATGATTTAAAATAAACAGTTAAGTGCAAAATAAGGATTTAAATGGTTTTTAGCATATTAAAGAGTAGAACTGACATGAGGGAAATTTGCATTTGTGATGTTTTCTCAATGTATAAAAGAATGATGGAGATAAAATTGATGAGAAATGGAAGCATTATGGTTAATAACAGAGAAGAAAAAATTAGAGTGCCTAACATGCTTAGATCATATCTCAAGGTGTTTATGTGATTCCAGCACATTTTTTCTCACTATCAGCTCCTGTACAAGGGCGATTTTTCCCCTTTCAAACAAACACCGAAGCAGAAAATGGTCACGAATCTGCAGGCTCAAGTTCTGGTCCCCATGGCAAGTTTTGCTGTACCAGGGCTGGAATGTAAACAGAGCCAGCGAAAAGGGAAACGAACAAGTCCAGAGTGCCAAGTGGGCAGGGAATGAACATCCCAAGAGTGGGAGAGAAAGATGCACTGTGCTTTGTTCACTGAAAGCAGAGTAAAGTGAGTATGACCCAGCCAAGCAATAGAATTTTATTTTTATTCAGTCTGCTTTTTTTATTATTTTCCCTCTCTACAATTCTCAGCTTTCCACTAGTGTGGCTGTTTTTTTCTCAATTTTTTTTACCCCTCTACTCATCTGAAAGATGCATTCATAGGAGAGTTCCTACCACTTTTCTTTATCTCAATTTCCTCCACTAGAAAACAGGTTGGGAGTTATTTGCCTACCTGAAAGGTTGTTATAAAACTATATATTTATCTATATCTCTACTGATATCTATATGTCTATATCTATGTCTGTCTATTTCACATATATCAATATAGAAAGAAGATTATCTAAAATTGATAAGATTGATATATCTATAGAGATAGAGATCAAGATGGAGATCGAGATAGATAGAGAGATAGAGATAGAGGCAGAGGCAGAAATAGAGATAATAACAGAGAGACAGAGATAGAGATATATCTTAAGTGTAATAATAGGTTTCCTGTGTGAGATGTAATGGCCCTGTATTTTTTCAGTGTAAATTGTATATGAGTTTTTTTTGAATAGTAAATAATATTGGTACCTAATTTATCTAGACCAAAGAGAAGTGGATGTAATTATAATGACTACTATATTTTTTTCATATTCCAAGTTAATCCTGGCAGCAATTTTTATACTTAGAAAACTACATACGCTGTTTCCAATAGGTTTTTGAGGTCTTTAACGCTCCAACAGGAAAGTGTTAACTAGCACCCTAGAGGCCTAGTGATTAAAACTCATCTATCTTCAGTAAAGTTAGTTCATTTAGAGTTCTCTCTCCCTCAATTCTTAGTCTGCTCAAACTCATAAATGCTGAATAGTGATAATTCATGTTCATAATGATAACTCAAAGGGACTGCCAGACTCCAGTGTACTTTCTGACTCTTTGAAGGGATAATAGTTTGTAGCACTGAGCTAATTTTATTATGCTCCAACATTTTTCAAACAGCTAATCCCCATATTCTCTAGAAAATATAATAATTAACCAAGTTTTCTCCTACCCCCTATAGCATTCTTGGTAATTAAATTTCCTGTATGGAGAATTAATTTGAACTCTGTGGATAGCAGAACCCAATGTTCTTTTATTTAAAAATGCCTTGGGCAGGTTTACTTAACTTTTGCTATGTTTAATTTTTTTTTTCATTTTCACAGTTGTAATACTGATGTGCAAGTTACTGAGTGAAGATGCCTGACACACAACACGAATGAATAAATGAGTGTAATTGTAGTTGTTGTTACATTTGCCATTCTACAGTATCTCTTCATTCTATAACCTTCCCTGATAGAGATGATGAAAGCAGTGTGGTCTACAGGAACAAACACCAGATTGTTTTACAGCTGGTGTGTATTCAAATGGTAGACATCATATTTATGGAGTTCCTCAACTTCTGTTTTTTTAATACTAAAATATTGTTTTAGAAGTGCTATGTCCTATAAATATGTTTATGTCTGATAGGAGTTGATAAGTTATAACAGCTTATTTGATTATTGTTATAGCTGAAAACCATTGACATAACCTAGGCTTAAGTAACTGGACAATTTTTGAATGTATATATAAGTGTGTAATTATAAAGTTTACGTTCACACACACACAAAAATACCCTCAAAAGTAAACTCAGAAGTTTATGGAACTAAAATGATGAAGTACGCATGTAAAGAAAGAAAGGATCCCCACTTCTTTTGTACAGATAATTTCATATCTATAATGAGAATCAGAAAGCATTATTTTTGTTTTGAGGGAAAAAACACAAGGTTTATTATCTGTTGAAATGCCATTTCTGCTCATTATATTTTAAACAATGTAATCATTTTGTGAAAAGTTGCTTATATGCTCAACAATTAATATACTCACAGTTTTGATGAAGATAGTCATAAAGTAGTCTGCAATTACAACGATTGTTTGATTTTAAGAAAGCAAAATGACTTCATTTTGCAATGAGTGTCAAGGAAGCACATATAATAGCTTGTTTAGTTGAACATACAATATGCAAAATATTTCTGTTTTGAAAATTGTTGATGTGAAAAATAATAAATTTTCCAAATGCAGATGTTCCCACAATTGTACAACTCTCAATGCAGGGTAGTGAAGATAAAGTCAAAGCGTATGTTAAAAATAGTCATATTATTTTCCCCTTCAGATATAACTACTTAGTCTTTAAAGAAACTATAATTACATACAGAATACTTATGGCTTTTTATAATTATTTTATTATGATTTAGTGAAAAAAGTAAAAATTGAGTAATAGATGTTTGTTTTTTGATAATAAATAAAGGTGCCAGTAAAATTCAAGCAATAATTATTCTATATAATTGCTGGCAAAATAGTTTGTGTCATATAGCTACACCCTGGAATCAAAAGATTACGTTTCATGGTTCTATGTACAATGATTTATTTCTCTCAAAGTGAAGGAGCTAGAGTCCAAATTTCTACATGAGGAAATTATGTAGAAAGAGATTTTGGTCTCTAAATTTAAAATAAATATTTCAGCATATATTACACAATTGTCAAATGATGGAAGAACATTAGTGTATTTGAGATTGCATCAAATCTAGGAATCAATATGATTTAACCACAGAACAACCAAATATTCTTTTCTCAGTGATACCCAATGATGTAAAATAAGTCAGTTACTATGCTGTCATTTTAGTAATACAAATTTAAGTATTTGGTCTCAGAATTGCCTATTAAAGAAATAAAAAACACAATTAAGTCTTAGCATACTGTATTTAAGGTAAATATTACTGTTTAGTATGTTGTAGGTTGAAGAATGGAGGAAAATCATGCTAGTCTCAAAGCCTTGCTATTGAAATTAAAGTGGTGCTGAAAAGCAATGAAGAGCAATATACAGTGTGTGCTTAACATACATTAATGAAAAACTGAAAAGAATTAGTTAATAGTACATAAGTGTGCCCTGACACTAAGACTTTTATTCATTTTTCTTATCAAATTTGTTTTTCTTTCTACTTTCTTTTTTCTTAGGTGAGAATCATCACAATGAAATGGAATAAAAACCTAGATATTAACCCTGGCTAAACAT
>NW_011888808.1:6344938-6352798 GCF_000151845.1 Pteropus vampyrus | reverse complement strand
TTTTAACTTTTTAATCACATACATTGATTTCTAGTCTAGTCTCATCCACAGTACATACTTATATCATTCTGTGATCTATAGTCTGGTTCTAGATTATAATATAAATATGTTGATTTATGCTCCTTGGTTTGTAATTGATGCTAAATAGCCATATCAATACTGCTGAACATTTGAAATTGAAAAATTACATGAACAAGAATACAGGCTTAGTGAAAATAAAATTTTATTTTGCTATCTAATGTTACTACACTACTATCTCTGATGTCTTCACAAGATGGATCTTCTGAAGAAGGAAAAAATGTTTACTTAGGCAGCTTTTAAGAATTCTCTGGTTGACGCTGAGAAGAATCAGAAAAAAAATGGAAGTTGATGCTCATATCATCTAATGCATAGGTAAAGGTAATTTTGATAGCTGGCTCTTATTTTGAGTCAAGATCTCTCTTGTAATTCTAGAGTGTCAATATAGAGTGACAGATCCTGGGATTCTATTTTCAATAATTGTGTAAAATAGCAACACTGAAAGACAATGACAGACAAGATCTTCATCACTGAGGATAATCATGTTCTCAGTCATATCCTCACTTTCCTTAATAATGTCTTTCACCTTCAGTGGAGGAACTGTGCCTACTTTACTATCTTTACTCACTTATCATCATCATCACACACACAAAAGTATACATGTTAAGCAGGAAGAAGGTATTATTAGAAGGTAATAAGAAAATAAAAATAAAGCTAATACTATATAACTTTCACAAATGGCCCCTACCCTGTCTGTAAAGAAGATTAAACTAAAAGCTTTTAGCTCTAACTTCTATCTCTGCCACTAAATGGAATATTTATGTTACAGACAAACTGTATTTAGATTCTATTTATTATGACAATCTCTTGCAAATTTCAGCTACTTTTAACATTCTTTACATAGTATGCTGATGGCATGTCATTTTTGCTGACTTCTCTTGTTCTACATTATCAAGAATAATTTAACACTGTACATCCTAAATATCATTTAATTATATTTGTAAAAATGTGTTACTATCATTTGAATAAAACCTAGAGCATAACTAAACAACATATGAATGTACTTTCTATTAAAACTGAAAATACAGATATTTAAAATTGAATACGCAGTAACATAAGACATTGTAAATTTAGCTACACAAATTTTAATGACATTATACACAAAGGAGTACGTGGAATACAAGAAAAAATAACAGCAAACTCTTTGACCTCAAATAATTCAATTGGTTTAGTAAGAAATCTTATTGGAGTGAATATGAGCCAGGTATTGCTGGATTATAAAACAAAAGACATTGCGCATTGCTTGGAGTTCAAGTGATCCTTATCGCCCTCTGCTGGTTCTGGCTGGGCTTGCTCAAGGGTCTGTGGGATGTTGGGCTCATTCATGTGTCTGCTCATTGACTGGGGAGGTCCTCAAGGCTGGGTTCACCTGCTGAGGTTTTGTTAGACCAACCTTGCTATCTGTGTTTTTCAATACCCTGCTGAAAACAGAGTTCTGCCCCAGGCATATCCTTCTAATGGTGATGACAGAAGAACAAGCAAACAAGGAGGAATATGTAAGTTCTTATCAAACATCTTCTTGTGTTAATTAAGTCTGCTAATAACATATTGATTAAACAAGTCAAAGGAAGTCAAACTGATGAGAATTGTTTTCCAGTTACCAACTACTGTATAAAAAACTAGCCCCAATCATAATGGCTTAAAACAATAAACACTTTATTATACATCATTGATTTTGAATGTCTGAACTAAATAGGTTAAATGAGCTGAGTGATAATCTTGCTTTACATGACATTAAATGTGGTCATTGAGTGGATCTCAGTTAGAGGATAGGCTGGTCCAGAGGGTCCAAGTTGGCCGCATTAACCTGCCTGGCATTTGGGCTGAAATGGCTGCAATTTTGTTTTCAGCTAGCACTATTAACCAGGAGGCCTAGATATTTTCCAGAATAGTCAGATTTCCATATGCTGATTTATTCCTCCAGAGAAAACATACAAAGAGATCAGGCAGAAGCTGCATGAACTTCTCTGGCAGAGCCCTGGAAGCCAAGCAGTGTATATTCCACCACATTCTATTGGTTACAAGCGAGTCATAAGGCCAGACTTGATTTGTTGGCAGCAGAATTAGACTTCACATTTCGAAAGGAGATGGCAAAGTAACATTGTATCGGAGTATGGAAGAAGGAAGATATTACTGTGGACGAATACCTTTGTAAAATAAAATCTGCCACATACAGCGAAGTTATCGTGGATAAAGGGAGAGATGAAGAACTAGGACCATTAGGTAATTCACTAGAGAAATTTTTACTGAGCTATGAAAATAATTTAAATGTTTGTGATTAAATTATAAATACTATTAGTATAATTTATTATTACAATATTTATTTTCTATGTTTTGTATCTTGTACAAAAATTAGTTAGGCTGACAGAATATTAATTCACCTATAAAATATCTATAAATAAATAAAAAATGAAAATAAAAATAATCACAGCCATTAAGATAAATAATTAATCTCATCACTATATTAAAAAAAAATTATTATCCTATATAGTTCAATGAGGACATAATATAAAGTGGAACACTCTTGGTTTAACAGTAAGAATATAATTTGACAAAATGTAAAATACAAATATATACATGAATTTTCCCATCAATATCAAATAAAAAATATACTAAAATATTTTTAAGAATGTATTCAAAGTTTTTGCTATAGAGATATTGCAGCATTTTCAAATAATAAAATCCAGAAGGAGCATAAACCATCATAGTTAAATATAATTAAAAATCAGATCTTTTAAAATAACAAAGCACTGTAAAACATTAAAAGTAATATAAATATGTTTACTTATGAACATGAAAAGATGTTAATAATATATTAAGTTAAATAATGAGTTTTAAAGACAATATGTGCAAGTGTAACCAAGATGATAAACTATGAAATGATATCCACCACCATATCCCACTCTGAACGTTGCTCTGGTATCTGCACTTAAAACAATAAACACTTTATTATACACTATTGATTCTGAATGTCTGAACTATATAGGTTAGATGGGCTGGGTGATAATCTTGCTTTATATGACATTAAATGTGGTCGTCGAGTGGATCTCAGAGGATAAGCCTGCATCATGAATTTTCATCTGACTAAATAATTTTGGTAATACGTGCTACGATTGGTACGTAAAAATCTCAGACACAGTCCCCCATGATCTTCTTTTCTTCCAGTTAACTGGAGGAGCGACCTAGTAATGTTAAAATCCACATCACTTGCCCGAAACAATTACATGGGAAAGAGAGAAATTTGTTCTCTAAACTGCTACATTTTTCAGGTTTGTTCCCTTAGCGTATCCTGACTTCATTTAACTGCGTGATGCTGTCTTGTTGTAAAATTATATTACCCTAGCGTAGTTATTAAAGGAAATATCTTTGCAGTCACACTGTGTGTGTTCAAAACTTGGCTCTGATGCTTTCTAGAAGAGGGAGCCCTGGGATTGTGAAACTGGAAAATTTATTCTAATCTGTTCCTCCTACAGGAAAATCGTGTGCTATAAATTTGAGCAACAGAACGTACTGGCAGATCAGTGAACAATTAGTACTGGAAAAATTATCTTAAAAAGCCAAAGGAATACCTAACAATAACAAAGAGTTAATAGAAAGACATATAAAACCATGAAACTCTAATATTTTAAAACAGAAAAGGAAGACTATGATAAAACATCACTAATCAGTATATGGTTATTGAAGAATAAAAAAATTAGTAAACAGTAGTGACAGAACTTTAAAAATAAAATACATAATAAAATCCTTTTGCATATAAAGACTACAATAAAAGAACCAAATTTAAATATATATAGTTAATTATAGCAAGAAAAATAGAAGATATGAAATTAATTATAACAAAAATACAAATGGAAATGTAAAAAAATAAAGATAAAAATGAATTACAGGAAATGATAGAACAGAATACTTAAATTTATAGTTCAATAAAATATTTGAAAATTTTAAAAGTCAATCTTTTGGAACACAAAGAGATGCAGAACTGTTTCACAATAACGAAGACCTGATCCTGAAGCAAACAACCAACCTCCCCTCTAAAATTCCTCCAACAGACAAAAAAAAGTAGAGATAGATAGATAGATAGATAGACAGACAGACAGACAGACAGACTGACAGACAGAGACACAGACACATGGACACATAGACAGACACAAAGATGCACAGATACATAGATAGAGGACAGAATATGTAAATTGAAAGAACACATAATTACCCACTGGGCAAATCAATCAAGAATGGCCACTAAGGATACATATTCCAAACAAACTATTCAGCAAAAATTAGAGCATACGAGTTACTTCTTCCTAAAACTTGGAAGGATTTTCTAGTAACTACAGATTTTATAGAACTGAAAGGTGAAAGCTGTTATTCCATAGATATTTGATGAAAACAAACCCATTTTTGTTTGAAAGACTCTAAAAATGTGATTATTTCTGCTCCACTGCTTCAATATAAGCTTCAAGATTCAAGATTTATATAACAACTACCTCTTCTCCCTACTCCTTGAACCAAACAAACATGCAAACCAAAAGCAAAAAACCTTGGTCACTGTTCTTTAACTGGGGTCTTTGCTTTTTCCCCCCCCATAATTATATATCTTTCAAAAACCCATTAAGAATAAGTTGCCCTTGGAGTC
This sequence comes from Pteropus vampyrus, assembly GCF_000151845.1. NCBI lineage: Eukaryota > Metazoa > Chordata > Mammalia > Chiroptera > Pteropodidae > Pteropus > Pteropus vampyrus. Next base: position 6,348,087 of record NW_011888808.1, on the reverse strand, counting down.
CCACATTTTATGGTGTTGCATTTATTGAGGTCATCAACAATATCTTGGTAGTAAGGCATAATAAGAATTGTGAAATTGTGTGTACTGTTTTGGATTGATGTCTGAAAAGGATATAAAAACTTAATTTAAAATAAAAATACAAAATTGAAAGCTGAGTAAGATACTGGTATCAGGATTTTGGTTCATAAACTCATCTTTCTGCTATAAATTAGAGAAATGCTTCCAACATAAAATAAGACAACCAGATTTCTGGATTTTTTGTTTCTTTTTTTGTTGTTGTTTATTTGTTTCATTTTCATTTGCTATTCTTTTGACTGGTAGCTTTTCTTTTTTTTTTTTCCCCTACTCATAGAAATATGCTATTATATAGATAAAAAGAGCTCATACAATTTCCTGTAACACTAACAACTTTTACTGACATTTAGATAGTATTACCCACTCCATATATTTTTTTTTTTACCTAAAACACTTATTGGATTATAAGTACAGCATAAAAAATAAACCTTGGTTCTATAATTATCTATATAAATATTTTTTAATAAATAATACATTCTATATATACTAGTGTAGACCCTGGCACCCGTCAGATCTACACAAGTTATAAAAAAATGCCTTGCACTTGAGAGGACTTTTCACAATATTGAAAAATATTAAACAAATGCCAGATTTTCAAACATCTGACAGATATCCATGAAGTGTTATCTCACATGATCCACACTTGGCTGACAGCCTGCTCTTAAAAGTGTTGGGAAAGAAGCAGCAGTAGTGAGATTTCAAGACAACTGCTGCCTAAGATACTGTATATTTAGAGTGTGACCTTTCAGTTGTTAACATGATCACCCTAGTTCTACAACAGCACAAGTCTGAGAGGCTAGCACATAGTGAAGTAGATATCAAAAAGGACTCAGGATATAAATCTAGGTACCGTAAAGGAAGCTCAAAAAGAGAACCAGTCAAGGAATAGAATAATGCTGACAAGATATCTAAGACACCCAAAGGAAATAGTGTACCACTTATGAGAGATATTAACATACACACACACACACACACACACACACAACTACGTACCTAGATTATGTGCTAAAATTAAAAACAAAATTGAATTTTTGCAGTATTATATAATGATGCCAAATTAATAGGAAGAAAATATGTTATATATTAAAAAATTATAACATTTAAATATGTAGCAACATAGTGCCAAGAGTTAGTTGAATTCCCTTATATACTCAGAAATTATTAATCAACATATACAAGTCTCACATCATAAGAGAAAAGCATATAATCGTAGGATTGGAGATCGAAATTAACAAGAATGCAAGAGGTGAATTAACACTTGGAGATTTAAAATTTTATTTCCCAATAGTTGAAAGGAACCTTGTCAGTAAACACTTTTGTTCACAAGGAAGTGTGTAAGTAAAACAAACTTGAGGTCGTTGATATCTAAAATAATATATTAATTAAAATTTGAGTATTTTTTTTGTCAAAACATTTTATAAGTGGGGATATAACTTCAATGCTGAAGCTACAGAGAATGTTCATTTCTTAAAACACTTGTATAATCTGTTGAAAAATCTGATTGAGGAAGTATTCATTTTTTAAAAATACAAGTGAATATCTACATAAATATATAAATAATTATCCTTTACGGCTGTGATTATTAAATTTTAAATGTATCAGAATTAATTAGAGTTTTTGTTTATAATGCAGGTAATTGGTCTTCATCATCAATATTCTATAGATGTTTTCCTTTGTTCCTACATGAATTTGCATTTCAAACCAGCATCCCAAAGGATCCCATGCAAATCACTAACCGGCCACAATTTAAAAAAAATACAGAATTAATACTATAAAAAAACAATTGAGAACTCCACTTTAAATATAAAGAATCATGTAGATTCAAAATTAACAGAAGGCAAAAATATATCATGCTAATAATTATAATAAAAAGAAAGGGGGTAGCTATATTAATTTCAGACAGAGCTGTCTTCAAAGCATAGGGTTATCGGAGGTAAAGAAGGGCATTACATAATGATAAATTGCCAATCCTCTAATAACACAGATCAGTCCTTAACATGTATGAGCCTAACAGCACAGCATTAAACTAGGCAAAAACTAGTTTTGCAAAGAGAAATACTTGCAAAGAGAAATAGTTGAAACCACTGTCATAGTTGGAGATTTCAATACCGCTTCAATCAAAATGAAAAGATCTAGAAGGCAGAAAATTCAACAAAGATGTAGTTTAACTCAACAATTCCATCAACTGGATTTAATTGGCATCTATAGACAGCTTCATCCAACAGCAGAGTACATATTCTTCTAGAGCTCAAATGGAACATTCACCAAGATAGACCATATTCTGGGCCATAAAACACACCTTATTAAATTTTAAAGAATAGAAATTATACTCTGGCTGCTCAGATTACAATGGAATTCAAATAGAAATCGACAACAGAAGGAAAACTGGAAAATCTCAAAATATATAGAGATTAAGCAATGTACTTCTAAATAAGACATGGGGCAAAGAGGAAATCTCAAGAGATATCAAATAATATTTTGGACTAAATACAAATGAAAACACAATTTATTAAAACTTTTTGGATGCTGAGAAAACAACACTTAAAAGGAAATTAATAGCATTGAATACAAATATTATGGAAAGAAGACCTAAAATTAATCATCTATGTTTTTACTTTAGGAATCTAGAAAAAGATCAAATTAAATCCAAAGTAAGCACAAGAACTAATAAAAATTAGAGAAGAAATCAATAAAATCAAAAACAGAAAATTGATAGAGAAAACTATAATCAAAAGTTGGTTCTTTGACAAAATCAATAAAATTAATAACCCTCTAGACTGGCTAACTAAGAAAAAAAAAGATTAAGACCAAATTACTAATATCAGAAATGAAAGAGGAAACATAACAATAGATCCTATGGCCATTAAAAGGATGATAAGGAAATGCTATAATCATTTTTATGTCACTAATTTGATAATTCAAATGAGATTTGAAAGACACAATCTATCAGAACTCACACAAGAAGAAACAGACATTCTGAATAGGCCTAATATCTATTAAAGAAAGTGAATCAATAATTGATAATATTTCAAAACAGAAAGCAATCGGGCCCAATGCGTTCACTGAATTCTACC
>NW_011888808.1:6339078-6344888 GCF_000151845.1 Pteropus vampyrus | reverse complement strand
AGTTGAAACCACTGTCATAGTTGGAGATTTCAATACCGCTTCAATCAAAATGAAAAGATCTAGAAGGCAGAAAATTCAACAAAGATGTAGTTTAACTCAACAATTCCATCAACTGGATTTAATTGGCATCTATAGACAGCTTCATCCAACAGCAGAGTACATATTCTTCTAGAGCTCAAATGGAACATTCACCAAGATAGACCATATTCTGGGCCATAAAACACACCTTATTAAATTTTAAAGAATAGAAATTTTACTCTGGCTGCTCAGATTACAATGGAATTCAAATAGAAATCGACAACAGAAGGAAAACTGGAAAATCTCAAAATATATAGAGATTAAGCAATGTACTTCTAAATAAGACATGGGGCAAAGAGGAAATCTCAAGAGATATCAAATAATATTTTGGACTAAATACAAATGAAAACACAATTTATTAAAACTTTTTGGATGCTGAGAAAACAACACTTAAAAGGAAATTAATAGCATTGAATACAAATATTATGGAAAGAAGACCTAAAATTAATCATCTATGTTTTTACTTTAGGAATCTAGAAAAAGATCAAATTAAATCCAAAGTAAGCACAAGAACTAATAAAAATTAGAGAAGAAATCAATAAAATCAAAAACAGAAAATTGATAGAGAAAACTATAATCAAAAGTTGGTTCTTTGACAAAATCAATAAAATTAATAACCCTCTAGACTGGCTAACTAAGAAAAAAAAAGATTAAGACCAAATTACTAATATCAGAAATGAAAGAGGAAACATAACAATAGATCCTATGGCCATTAAAAGGATGATAAGGAAATGCTATAATCATTTTTATGTCACTAATTTGATAATTCAAATGAGATTTGAAAGACACAATCTATCAGAACTCACACAAGAAGAAACAGACATTCTGAATAGGCCTAATATCTATTAAAGAAAGTGAATCAATAATTGATAATATTTCAAAACAGAAAGCAATCGGGCCCAATGCGTTCACTGAATTCTACCGAACATTTAAGGGAGAAATTATACCCATTCTCCATAATATTTGGAAAACTAAAAAAAAAAAAACATTTTTCTAGTGTCTCTAAAATTCTGAAGGAACAGTTGCAACAATTATAAAGAAATGCTTTAACTGATGATATTATACCTATTGATTTAATGAAAAATAAATGTACTTCGGTATAGTAGAAGGTATCTGACTTGAGTAGAAAACTAACATTTCTTTAGGGAAATAAAAATTAAGAAAGGCATATTTTGGTGTCTATTTTTAGTGTTAGGCCCTAAATTCAACTATTAAATTGTTTGATATATTCCAAGACATTTTTTGAAAATATAGGTTAGAGTATTTACCAACTTTCTCCAGATCTCAATATCAAACATGTTGCCAAACATATGGTAATGTACCAAATATTTTTATTTGTTTAGACATATTTCAATAATCAGATGGTTATGCAGGAAGAACATAGTTAGTTTTTTACTGAGAAATTATGTGCAGGTGTAGTTTGAGATGCTTTGACAAGTTTCCCTCTCTAAATAATTATTTGGTAAAGTAACACAGTATATATTTGTAACTAAAGGAAAGCTATTTTAATAACTTAAAGGTAGCAAAAAGCATAATAGTTCTTGATCAAAAAGCTCATATACCATGAAGTAATATTTGTTGGTAGAGAGAAATTATTTAATAATAAATACTTAATAATGTCTCATAGGTGTTGATCTACAAAACCCTATAACACAAATTGTTTTTAATGCATGTTCAGTTTTTTTATGTACTCTGTAGTCAAGAAGAAGAGTGGAATCAAAGAGATTATTAGGTTAAGAGGAATAATAGTTATCTGAGCACAGGATTATTAAAGAAAATAATGCTTTTCAAGAGGATTAAATGGAAAAATAATTGGCAAAGGAGTGGACTCGGGCTCCTAGACTTATTGACTGCTTTCTAACACAGTATTTAGAGAAACATATTTCTCATTTAAAATATTTTTTGGAAAAGAAAATCATGGAAGAAATTTTGTTCTGTCATACGTTACCCTAAAAGAGAGAGAGAAAAAAAAAAAACTTTTATATTTTTTCATGAAATAACCTATATGTAATTTGTTATTTTAAGAAACTTTTTGAAATTACATTTAAGTCCCCAAATAATGAGGAATTAAAATATTACTAAATTTTTGAGTTATATTTAATAAATGCATAATTGATTGTCATTGTACAAACATAAATAATAAGATTTTAAAAAGCTCCTTTAACTCCTCCCTAATTTACTTTTTCAAGAACATCATTATTTTCAGTTAGGTGGGCAACTTTCAATTCCTATGCCTATGAATTTTTAAAACCATAAAATTTCATAGACAGAGATATGTAGTTTGCTTGTGTTTCTCCTCTCAATAAATATTGTTTTCAGAATCAAATTAATATGTCAATATTTTTCAAAACAGAACAGTAGATCTTGAAGTTATTTCATTAGTACCTATAGATCCACATTGATTGTATATCCTGAAAATAGGCAAGTATTTTTATGGAATTATATGGCACATATAAACTCAACCAATAAATAGTAACAAGATTATTTTTAAACAAAAGGAAGAATATACTTAGACATACCTAGAAACAAAACATTTTCATTCAACATGGAAAAAGGACATTTTCTCTAGATAAGTTTATTGTGGTATGATTTGAAATTTTTTATTAGAATAGGGGTTCCTTACATAACACAACTGTGCTTGGTGATACTAAAATATAGAATAAACACTTCACATCAAAATTTTTGTGAATCTTATTATGTATAAATAGTTGAACAGTGATGACAGAACTATCATAAGTTATATATACTTTTTAAGTATTTGCTTTCACTTATCTCTAGTTTAGAAATTATTGATGGTTTTGGTATATCATTTGATAATCTCATGAGATTATCTTCCATCATAATACCCTAAAACTGCATTTTATATGAATTATGTGATTTAGAAATCAAAGTAAGATGACATCAAACATTATATTTTTTTCTCTTTGACACGTGAAGTACAATGTCTCAAATTTAAAAAGTGAAAGAAACACAGTATTAAAAACTAATGGACTAAACAAATGGTGCTTAAACTATTTACACATGGGAGTTCTTGTCTAATTCTTGAACGTTCATTTTTAACAGTATCACAATATTTTATGAACTAGTCTTCTTGAAACAACAAATCAGATATAAGTGATTTGAGTATGTTTCCTTATTATCCTCAAATTCACTGCTATAATAAACAAAATATTTTAATGACCAATTAGCCTCAGGCAAGCTTCTATCCAGCACTATGTTGGTACTATTTTCAAAACCCATTCACATACATACAGAGAAACCTAAGAAAATAAAGTTAAAATTTTAAATACTCTATGTTGAAGGGAAAAAAAAGTAACTGCTGTGTTTTATATTTAACATATTGCAAATTTAGGAGAAAACATTCTGAAAAATATTGAAAACACTATTTTGGAGAAAAATACAAGCAGTGTTCATAGCAAAAATATGATACAATGTTTATACAGTTTTCCTATCTACCTTACATTAGTTCCTGTTGGAAAATTAGTCTTGAATAAATTTTTCTTTTTCTTAATCATTCAACTATATTAAGAATATCTCATTTAAAATGAAAATTTACTTTGTAGGTATAAAATATATTTTTTCAAAGGTATATATAAAATATGTTTTTACAAACATATAAAGTTTTTTCAAACATATATGTGTATATATATGTGTGTGTGTGTATGTGTGTGTATGTGTGTGCGTATATATATTTATACACGAAATGAATGCCTTTCTTCAAAAGGCTTTATAAGAAAACCACCTGTGTATTTGATAAAAGAAGTCAGTGTGGTGTAACAATGAGCTGGAATTGAGTTTGGCAGGGAATGAAGGAAAAAGGCTCAGCTTGAGAGGCTGGCCATAGAAAGTGGCAAACCAAATACAGCAAGTTAGATGTAAGTCTAAAATGTAATTTAAGAGTCTATTCAGAACAGAGAACATTATCTGATGTCATGGGGAAAAGCTTAAGAACATTCAGGTGAGAAGCGCACAGGAGGCAAACTAGCCACAGACACAGATTTGGGAAATATAAATGTATGTGAAAATCATCATGATGATTCCACTCTCCTTGAAGGAGACCTAATCATATCTACCAGCAGTTTCGAGATCTTAGTCTGTGATTAAAATCTGAGGCCACAGTACCTGGAAGAGCAATTAGAAAAATATAACAACAACAACAACAACAAGGAATCTAAGTAGAAGCTCTATTCTGTGATTGAACTAATGAAAGTCCACAGATTCAGTTTATAGTGACGGTAGATTTTAGAGGAAACACAGAGATCTAGTAACTCTGTTTAGGATTAGGTTTGAAGAACTTAACATTAAAACCCCCTAGATTTCTCGGCTAATTTTGCTAATTTCTATCCTTAATTATATATTTCTCAAGATGTGGAGAATAATTTATAATATAGATTATGGCCCATTTGAGAAGTTTTAGAAATACTCAAATGACCTCTTTGTCCCTATAACTCTCTATTTCTTCCAATCGACCACCTATACATTCACTATCTTCGATACCCTATCAAATATAACTGAACACTCCTAACACTTCTATACAAATATAATTAGCTTCCTTCCACCATAATCTTCACTTTGCAGTTACCTCCTTCACAAAAACAAAAACAAAACAAAAACAAAAACATGTCATTTGTATTAATTTCCAATCCTTTCTCCAGTTACTTCTAAGTGAATCTTTTCTCCATTCTTTCACCAAGCTGCTAAGTGGTCGTGGAAAATACAACCGAATTATGAAGACAGTTGTCCCTGTTGATCCATTTTAGAGAGTGAGCATTGTCTTCCCTAAGGTGTTCCCTGATTAGCTCTTCCGTTATCTACGGCAGTTACTATAAATCCATAAACTACTTCCTTGTGGTAGTCATCGATACCAGTCTAATATTTGTGGTTCTCCTCTGTTCTAGGCATAGGATAGTATTGACTCTAGGGTGGATCTGTATAGCCATTCTGGTCAGTAAAGTGTGACTAGAAGGGCCATGTGTCTTTTCTGAGCCAGCATGTTTTACTGGTGGTATGACACTCTGCATATCTTTTTCCTGGTACACGGGAATGAACCACATTCTAGATAATGGCAGATCTATCAGGCTTGGTTCCTATACGTGTACAATAAACAGATCTCCCACCTGGCCCCCAAACAACAGTGAATATACAGGATTAAATGCCAAATACAACTTTGCTGTTTATATATGAGATCTGTGCTTTGCACTTAACTGAAGTATGAATTATCCCAGTCTATCTGATTCACCTCTCTTCACATTTAGTTTAACACAGAAATTAGAAACCATCATATAAAATTCTTGTTCATCTCTGAGGCACTCTAACAAGTGTCTTTCCTTCTGTGTGAGTTTAATTTCACCCGAGCTCCAGATTTTGTATACTCAACTCATTTTATCATCTTTTATCTTCTCTGTATAACCAATTCCTTTCTACAGTATTAAAGTGACTGAGATTTTGTTTCTGGAACTCTAACCTATTTCATTGGTCTGTTGGTCTAACCTTGTACCAATCACACATTGTTTCAGCTATCCTAGATTTTGACAGATCATGCAAGTGAATATACAAATGTAGGATTTCTTCATTTTTCAAAATTTGGGGGAGCTACTTTTGGCCTTGGGTATTTTCATATAAATTTTAGAAATGGCTTGTCAATTTCAACAAAGATTATAACTGAGGCTATGTTGAGTCTATAGTTTCATTAAAAATAAGTATATCATTGAGTTTCTCAGTAGGTGAATATA
>NW_011888808.1:6322568-6339028 GCF_000151845.1 Pteropus vampyrus | reverse complement strand
TGTCCCGATAACTCTCTATTTCTTCCAATCGACCACCTATACATTCACTATCTTCGATACCCTATCAAATATAACTGAACACTCCTAACACTTCTATACAAATATTATTAGCTTCCTTCCACCATAATCTTCACTTTGCAGTTACCTCCTTCACAAAAACAAAAACAAAACAAAAATAAAAACATGTCATTTGTATTAATTTCCAATCCTTTCTCCAGTTACTTCTAAGTGAATCTTTTCTCCATTCTTTCACCAAGCTGCTAAGTGTTCGTGGAAAATACAACCGAATTATGAAGACAGTTGTCCCTGTTGATCCATTTTAGAGAGTGAGCATTGTCTTCCCTAAGGTGTTCCCTGGTTAGCTCTTCCGTTATCTACGGCAGTTACTATAAATCCATAAACCACTTCCTTGTGGTAGTCATCGATACCAGTCTAATATTTGTGGTTCTCCTCTGTTCTAGGCATAGGATAGTATTGACTCTAGGGTGGATCTGTATAGCCATTCTGGTCAGTAAAGTGTGACTAGAAGGGCCATGTGTCTTTTCTGAGCCAGCATGTTTTACTGGTGGTATGACACTCTGCATATCTTTTTCCTGGTACACGGGAATGAACCACATTCTAGATAATGGCAGATCTATCAGGCTTGGTTCCTATACGTGTACAATAAACAGATCTCCCACCTGGCCCCCAAACAACAGTGAATATACAGGATTAAATGCCAAATACAACTTTGCTGTTTATATATGAGATCTGTGCTTTGCACTTAACTGAAGTATGAATTATCCCAGTCTATCTGATTCACCTCTCTTCACATTTAGTTTAACACAGAAATTAGAAACCATCATATAAAATTCTTGTTCATCTCTGAGGCACTCTAACAAGTGTCTTTCCTTCGTGTGAGTTTAATTTCACCCGAGCTCCAGATTTTGTATACTCAACTCATTTTATCATCTTTTATCTTCTCTGTATAACCAATTCCTTTCTACAGTATTAAAGTGACTGAGATTTTGTTTCTGGAACTCTAACCTATTTCATTGGTCTGTTGGTCTAACCTTGTACCAATCACACATTGTTTCAGCTATCCTAGATTTTGACAGATCATGCAAGTGAATATACAAATGTAGGATTTCTTCATTTTTCAAAATTTGGGGGAGCTACTTTTGGCCTTGGGTATTTTCATATAAATTTTAGAAATGGCTTGTCAATTTCAACAAAGATTATAACTGAGGCTATGTTGAGTCTATAGTTTCATTAAAAATAAGTATATCATTGAGTTTCTCAGTAGGTGAATATAGATTTCTATATTTACTGTGAACATCTTTTTCTCAATAATATTTATAATTTTCAAGTTAGTGGTATTGCATTTATTTTTGCTTACTATAAGGCTTCAATTTTTTGTACCATTATTAATAGCATCACTTTAAAATATATATTATACATTTGTTCATTTACACAATACCTCAAAATAAAATTATATAATTTTGAGATTAGAAGTTCAGCTTTTAAAATTCTTACATAAGATATGCCTGCATTGATAATACTGAAATACTGAATGTCAACTGTAATTGAAAAATAAAATAAAATTATTGATTATGAATTATTACTCTTTTGCTTGTTTGTGTGTATTCTTGATGTCACTGTAATAGTATTCTTTTTAGATTAAATTTCTATTAGCCACTTGTACAAAAAATACCTCCTTTGGAGGCTAGAGATTTGCTACTGAAATGATTAAATATTCTACCTATTCCTTACTTTATCTACTGCTACTTCAAAAAATAAGAATATCTTTTATAAGTTATCAAAGAAACTCTGGATGTTCCACTTGGCTTTCATTTCCATGTTTACTACTTTGAGTCATTTGCTGTCTCTTCCTTGTACCAATCACAATTGTTTCAGTTATCCTAGGTTTTGACAGGTCATGCAAGTGAATATACAAATGAGATTAAATATAGTTTAGCAATGGTTACTCTATCCCATTTTCCTTATACTTACTTATTTTCCCTCACCTACATTTTAAACTTTTGTTACATTGCACCAGCTAATGTCTTTCATTCCATTGGTAAACCATCTAAATCCACCACCGGTGAAAGATGTAAATGCTGGCCCGTCACTTTGTGCCTAGAGTTATCTATGTTACATCTACTACCAGTTCCAGTTGTAAGCCAAACAGAGTTACCATGCTTCAAAGCCCAACTGTCACAGGTTGGTTTTTCTAGACAGTAGACTCTGGGACAGAGTTTAGTACATAGGACGTTTATGAAGATTTACCATTAGTACCAATAAATATGGAGGACAGTGGGGGAGGATGAATAGATGAAGGGAGAATCTGAACTTTGAGAAGGCCAGTCTGCCTCAGTCGACTCTAAAAGGAGTCCTGGAGCAGAAAGGTCCTGTCGGAGTTCTTTAAGATTAGACCGAAATAACAGAGCCTTGATTAGTCTTTGCGTGTGGTCCTGGAGGTGGCTTTCTGCAGCTGAGGCATCCTGAATGGACTGACAGTGAGAGTGTTCCCCAACAGTACTTCCAGCTGTGTGCAAATATCCTTCTATGAAAAAGAATCTCAGCGATTCATGTTTATGGTCAGCACACGCTCATCTTTTTGTGTCATTTTCTGAACAGATTTTGCTTCAACACATCCTAAAATTGACCACCCACGCACACACACACAGAAAACAACAACAATAAAACATATCCCTGAATTTTCAGCTCCATTTAGCATAACTTTGCTTCTTTTCCTGGACAGCTTAAGATTTGGCAAATAGTTCAAGAGGAAAATGATTATATAATTATATCAGCCTCCTTTCTCTGTTCTTTTATATTCCTCCCTTGGGTCTCTCAAGAACAGGCTGCCTTGGAAGCTCTGCAATGCTAATTTTATAATTATAATATGTATATTTTTACAAACATTATATATATTTCAGTTATTATACTTAGAAATGGGGCACATTGGTCTGGTGCAAGAGATTGCATCATTGTCAAAAATAGAAAATTTCTTTACTGTTTTAAATAAATTAAAAAATGATCTGATTATTTATATCACACATTTGTAGGTCACCTATTATATACCACCTACTAGGTAAAACATTCTTTTTAGAGTCTTGGAATGTGACACAATTGGATTAGCTTTTCCACTGGGAGGGAAGAGTAAGTAGAAGCAAAACTGGAAAGCAGCAAGAGATTTTAAACCCCCTTAAATGATAATACTTAGAGGGACAAGTAAAAGTTCAATGATTTGTACTCTATAAATGAATTCTAATCTGAAATGGCAGAGGATAATAATATATTATACTTGTTAAAACCATTTTAGTTTTTATAAACATTTTTTCATACATGCCAGATAAAATACTTTATTCCTCTATACTGGTAAGTTAAATTCAATCAGTTACTAAAGTCAAATACTATCCAAACACACACACACACACACACACACACCTATTTGCATTCTAAAAAGACAAAGTATTTGGAGAAAGAGAAATTATGAAATCTATACACTACATTTAATCAATGGTGGTATTGAAAAAAATAAAACAATTCCTTTGAACTGATTTACTACAGTACCCATAAAAAAGAGTTGGTGACATTTCCTGTCAGAACTGATGTGGACTTGTAATGAGGAATAAAGTTATAAGCCACAAAAGCAGAAAAATCTAGTTGGAGTCTAGACATTATAGCTACCTTTATTTACCCTTATGACCTTTAAAACTTAAATTATATAGAAGGAATAGTTCAAAATTAACCTGACACATCATTTCCTGATGTAATTTGCTGGAGATATATCATAGTTGTATAATAAAAATATACTCAATATTTCAAATTAATTTGCTCTCACAGTATAATACCAGATATAGTAATGTCATAATAATGTAGGTTCTCCTTAGAAATTCAAAATAAGAATTGAAATATATTATGTCTTTTATTTTTATATGTATTTCAAGGCAGTGCTGTGTACATATTTTAGAATATCTACAATGGTTTTAAAGGATTATGTCATTTTATGACAAGATTAAAAAGATTTTAAGAATAATTTTGCATTAGATTAAAAACTAAAAGGACTGAGTATTTGGAAATAATTGGTCAATCAATTATTTTGTTCAGTGAAGGATTTTTTAATATATTCATCTCATTTTGATTATCTTGTAATTTCATCTTCTATTTATATAAATATGAGAAAAAAGTTTGGCATTTTTTTTATTTACCTTTTCTCACGGATATGCTGAGACTTGTATTAGTTCCTCCTTTTATTTGTACCTCTGATATGAACAGAATTATAGTTTAAATTAGTTTTTAGTTTTTCTGGTACTGAGTTGTAAGGAATAAAGAAAATATAATACAATTATTTTTAAAAATGATACTCTACTGTACCAAAGATTTGGCGATTAGGATAATCTGTTATTTTTACTGTGGTCAGATATTTCCACTCTATCACAACCATGACAGATGGAATTTTGTCCTGTTGGTCTAAATGATACATTGGAAATCTCATTTTCACCATAAAATTAAAAGTTCAAATTTCAAAATAATTTCTAAGATAGAATTATTTTTTTAATTTTCTGATTTTAAAATGCTTAAACTTGCAGAAAATTTAATAGTGATAATCATGTGTCATAATTAATTGCTCTCTCTATTTGTATATATATGTATAAATATACACATGTATAATATTCTCGTACAAAGCAATAATATCATTATCATTTCTAAGATAATTAACAATTCCAAAATATAATCTAATATATAGTTCATTTCCCTCAAAATATTTAATAGCTATTTTATTTTCCAAATTAAGATCCATTTAAGTTTTCCTTGTTACATTTTTTTCTGTTTTTTTAAGTCATTTTTAACATTGAGAATTGCACCCAATTTTTTTTCAAAAACACTGATTTTGCAAAAAGACCAAGTCAGTTTTCATGTTGAATGTAATAAACTTGTTTGATTCTCTTCTCATGGTGTCAATTAATTAATGTGTTCTACAATTCTCTACAAAATCCAAGTTGGGTTTAGAGACTTGGCTAAATTCAGGATAAAACTGCTGTCAGATAAAATAACCCTGATATAGGACAAAGTTACCAAATCACTGTTAACAGAAAAGATTCACAAATTATTGAGCTGTTAATATTTACAACGGTCTCTTCTGTAAAATTATTATAAAAACTTATACAGATGAAGTTGACAAACTATGACTAGTCAACACATCAGTATGAGTAGGTAGGCATATAATTGAACCACATTCATGTCATGCATTTATGTTAGAGATTAAGATGAGAAAATTTACGTTAATGTTTACTTACTAAAAATAACTGCTCTAAACAACCACATTGTAACCATATTTTATTAAAAAAATAAAATTGCAATGCAGAATTAAATACAATTTTAAAAAATAGATCTCTGCTAGTTACATAATTTTCAGAGGCTCAAGCACTGAGTTATGAAGCTGAGATTAAATCTCAGATCTGTTATTATTTCTTCTATTTTTTCTCAAAAAAAACAGCTGTGGGCAAATACAATACTGGTGAATTCAGAACAACAGGATGCTGAATTTACCTTTTAACTTTCTCATGACCAAAGGTAGATAACTCAAATTTTTAAAAATCTACATTGAGCACTTTTAATATAAGACTTACTAAATCACCAAACCCAATCAATGTATCATATAAGAAATTATATAATGACATAATTCTGTGTGACTATAAAACAAGGTTGAGCTGCAGTTACTTTTTATTCCCATGAGGCACTAGCATCATTGATTTCTAATCAGACACTTGGGGGCAGTAGTGTTCCTCTCTTCTTGTGTTGTCCTAAGAATTCATTATGTTTTTTTCTGGGTTTTCCTATATTGATAAACTTTATATTATGATAAAAAATCATGTTTAGGTCTTTCCCTGCTATAGATAAACTTTACATAATTATTATGTGATAAAGCAACTTATTATTTTACAAAAATAATTGTACTTATAGCACAAATACAGGAATTAGGAAGCACAAATACAGGTAATTTAGGAAGGAACAATAAAAATTTCCCATGCATATCTGAGAGAGAAAAAAAACTGTGAAAAATATAGTTAAACCTAGGAAATTTAATTAGTCACAATAAAGTTAGATTGGGAGAACGTACAATTCTAATTATTATATAGCAAGGACTTTTGTGCTTGTTAAAACTTAGGTACAAGTGATAGAAATCCAGATACCATGTTAATTTTAATTCTATTTGTCAAATAAGTCTTAACATATTATACCAATTTTAAATAATTTTAAAATTACTTTTAAAAACACAAATCATTTAAAGATAGACTTTTGTACTTAATATTCATGTTAATTATTCTTAAATATGGAGATGGAATTATTGGAAAATTTTTTTAACGTAAATTCTGTCCAACATATTTTTAAAATTTTATTCATTTATCTTATTTTTCAATTACAGTTGACATTCAATATTATTTTATATTAGTTTTAAGTGTACAGTATGGTTAGACTGTTATGTAATTTATTAAGTGATTCCCACCTCACTCCACCCCCTCCCCCAATTAGTCTAGGACCTACCTGGCACTATACATGGTTATTACAATTTTACTGACTATATTCCCTATGCTGTTTTTACCCAGTTCCCCCTTTTGGCAACCATCAGGGTTTTTTTCTGTATCTGTGTCTGTTTCTGTATTGTTTCCTCACTTATCTTGTTCTTTAGATTTCACATATAGGTGAGGTTATATGCTATTTATCTTTCCCTATTTGACTTATTTCACTCAGAACAATACCCACTAGGTCTATCCATGTTGTCACAAATGGTAAGATTTCATTATTTTTATGGCCAAGTAATATTCCCTTGTATGTATGCACCACTTCTTTATCTAATCATCTACTTACAGACACTTAGGTTGCTTCCATATCTCGGCTATTATAAATAATGCTGCAATAAACATAGGGGTGCATCGATCTTTTCAAATTAGTGTTTTGGATTTCTTCAGATAAATACTCAAGTGGTCTTGCAGGGTCATAAGGTAGTTCTATTTTTAATTTTTTGAGAAACCTCCAAACTTTTTGCATAGTGGCTGCACAAATTTGCAATCACACCAACAGTGAATGAGAGCTCCCTTTTCTCTACATCTTTGCCAACACTTGTTTGTTGATTTATTGATTGTAATCATTCTGACAGGTGTGAGATGAAATCTCATTATGGTTTTAATTTACATTTCCCTGATGACCAGTGATGTTGAGCATCTTTACACATGTCTATTGGCCATCTGTAGGTACTGTTTGGAGCAATGTCTATTTAGGTCCTCCGCCCATTTTTTTTTTTTTAATTGGGCTGTTTGTGACTTTTCTGGTGTTGAGTTGTATGAGTTCTTTATAAATTTTGGATTTTAACTCCATATTGGATGTATAAGAGGTTAATAACTCATTTGAGAACATCTTCTCCCATTCATTAGGCTGTCTTTTGTTTTGTATATTCTTCGCTGTGAAAAAATGTTTTAGTTTAATGTAGTCTCGTTTGTTTATTTTTTCTTTTGTTTCCCTTGCTTGACGAGCTATAATATCATTATCAGAAAAAATATCACTATGAACAATGTAAGAGTTTGCTGCTTATATTTTCTTCTGGGAGTTTTGGTCTTAACATTTAAGTCTTTAATCCATTTTGAGTTTATTTCTATATACCATGCAAGAAGGTAGTTTAGTTGTTTGTGGTTTTTTTTTTTTTTTTTGCATGTATCTGTCCAATTTTCCCAACACCATTTATTGAATAGACTGTCTTTACCACATTGTATATTCTTGCCTTTTTTTTTTTTGTCATAGATTAATAGACCATGCAGGAGCGAGTTTATTTCTGGGCTATTGAAATAATCCAGATATGTGTCTGTTTTTATGCCAGTATCATGCTGTTTTGATTATTATATCCTTGTAGCAAAGTTTGATATCAAGTAGCATGATACTTCCAACTTTGTTCTTCTTTCTCAAGGTTTCTCTGGCTATTTGAGGTCTTTTGTGGTTGTATAAATATTAGAATTATTTGTTCTAATTATGTGAAAAATGTTATTGGTATTTTGATAGGGATTGCATTGAATCTATAGATTGCTTTGGGTAGTATAGACATTTTAATGCTTTCTGTCCATGGTAGGTACATGTTTTATTTGTCTCTTCTTCAGTTTCTTTCTTCAATGCCTTATGATTTTTTGACTACAGGTCTTTATTTTCTTGGTTAAAGTTATTTCGGGTATTTTATTTTTTTCTGATGTAATTATAAATGGGATTGTTTTCTTAGTTTATTTGATTGTTATTTGTATATAAAAATGCAACTGATTTCTGAATATTAATTTTGTATCCTACTACTTTACTGAATTTATTTATCAGTCTTAATAGTTTTTTGATGGCGTCTTTAGGGTACTCTGTATTTGTATCACATCATCTGCAAATAATGACATATAATCCCTTCTAATTTGGATGCCTTTTATTTCTTTTACTTGCCTGATTGCTGGGGCTAGGATTTTTAATACAATGTCAAATAAAAGTAGTGAAAGTGGATATCCTTTTATTGATCCTGATCCTAAAGAAAATGCTTTTAGCTTTTCACCATTGAACATGCCGTTAGCTTTGGACTTGTCATATCTGACCTTTATTATGTTGAGATATGTTCCTTCTATTCTCACTTTACTGAGGATTTTTATCATAAATGGATGCTGGATTTTATCAAATGCTTTTTCTGCATCTATTCGTATGACCATACGATTTTTATTCTTCATTTGTTTATGTGGTATATCGTGTTAATTAAAGTGCAGATATAGACTCCCTTTATGTCAGGTAATATTTGCTTTATACATTTAGACAGGTGTGTAAATGTTTACAAAGGTAAGCATCCTCTTCTTGGATTAATCCTATATCATTATGAAATGTCCTTCTATGTCTCTTATTGTAGCTTTTATTTTAAAGGCTATTTTGTATAAGTATTGCTACACCAGCTTTTAAAATTTGTTTCCATTTACATAAACATTTTTTTCATCCCTTTATTTTCAATCTGTCTGTGCCTTTCAATCTAATGTAGGTCTCTTGTAGACAGCATATTATGGATCATTTTTTCTAATCTGTTCAACTATTTTACAACATAACTTTTACGTGTTTGATACTCAGGTGTTTTATTTTGCTATTTCAATTTAAATTTTTTTCTTTTTAATTCTACTTTTCACTTATTGATGAATACAAATAGAATATTAAAATTCAAAAGAAAATTATGCTGTAACATTTTT
The DNA here is from genome assembly GCF_000151845.1 of Pteropus vampyrus. NCBI lineage: Eukaryota > Metazoa > Chordata > Mammalia > Chiroptera > Pteropodidae > Pteropus > Pteropus vampyrus. The sequence continues at coordinate 6,329,798 of NW_011888808.1, read as the reverse complement.
CAATAACTAAATCTATAATAGAATTAACCCTAGTTGATTGAAACTAGTAATATCTTACAGGTACCTCAAAGATAGTTGGTCATTATATTTAGAATTATATTTTATTCTTGTATATTGGCTTCTGGTTTACAAATTGGAAAAGAAACATACTTTTAAAAAAATGTTGTTAGCAGTAACCTGAGCATGGGAGTATACATGCTATCTTCAGTAAAAATGAAAAAAAAAGAAAAGTTAGTTGGTTAAAGCAGTATAAATGACAAACCACTCTAAAAGTCCTCAGAGTCTCTTCCTTAGCTGGTATATTATATTTTTGACAACTCCGACTTCATACTATTGTTAGATGCTTCTTGTGTACAATTTGTCACTTGCATTCTCTAGTTTTAAAGGACTGGGTAACTTTTCACGCAGAGGAAATATACAACAGTAGTAGTTTGAATTGATGCAAATGGATTGTATACAAATAGATCAAACAATAGTTTAACAGAGAGGATTATATCCAGAAGAGCATATCTTTTCTATCTTTGTAAATGGAAAAGTGTTCTTAGGCCAAAGAGAATTTGAGAAATGTCTCAATAAAAAAATAATAATAATTAATAATAATAATAAAATAGTGATGGATTTAAACAAACAAATAAGCAAAGAAATAAAAATCTCTATTCTTTGACAGTCCTAAATTCGACCTCTATCGCATGATGATATACATTAATTGCTTGTATCATCTATATCTCCTTCTGTCTTATTTTTCAATGACAGTTAAAATTTCCACATACTTTACCTACTGAGTGAAGAAAAGGAATTAAATGTTAAATGCAATAGGTAAGCCACCACATGCAGAGAGAGAGTTCTCCTGACTCATATAATATTCTTAACTTAATAAGAATAATACAATAAGGATACTTTTAGCTAAAAGTTATACATTTTGATTGACTTAAGTGAAAAATAATTAAGACAGTAACCTTTGTTTTCTTAAGAGCCATGGAGAAAACCTCAGATATATAGTAACTGGTTTTATCTGTTTAACCATGAACAATTACTTTATCAAATTCTCACAAAAAAATGAAATGGATAGTAACAGTTTGAATACACAATCTGACATACTGGCTTCTAAATTACTTTGCTATCGTTTAATTGCAGAGGCATGTACTCACCAGTTTCAATGGGGGACATTTTTTTCTAGAATAAAGATAGAAGAATTTGGTAATGACTTCTTGCAACGTGCAAAAATGGGATGATGAGAATGGACAATACTCCTGCCACAAACTTAGAAATTCTGATTAAATCGTGTCCTTAAAAATATGTAATCCTGAGAGAATTAAAGGAAAAACATAGGTGTCAATTATAAATCAAAAATATTAAGGAAAGGTATTTGGGATTGATGTCATGACAGAAAACAGAAAATCGAGATCTGGATATAAGATACTAAGGGCTAAGAGCTAAAATTCTAATGCCTATGTAGGGGCAGAAGGTTAATAATATAGCTAAAATTTTAAAATATTCATTACCAACAAGAAAAAGAACAAAAGGACCATACTAAGAAAGGAGTCAAATATAGATTGAATACAAATATAATAAATGAGAATTTAAAAACTTCATTAAAAAATTCAACTGACCATATCTTGAGTCTGCAAATTTAAGAGCACTTTGATGCCCTCGAACATTTATAATATTTTTTCCCAGCTTTTCCAGTGACTTCCAGCTTTCCTGACACTATGGGAATAAGAACTAATAAACACTATTCTTTTTTTTCCCAAAAAATAGCCTTGCAAGAAATTTTCTTAGGCACAATCAATCTGGATAAGTCCCCTAAATAATTATCTAAATAATCTGAATTATTATTTCTGAGGGTATGCTCAACCTAGAGTTATAACAGTTAGGTATTGGTTACATAAAGAATTTACATGTAATCTACACATGTAAACTACATGGGTCAAAGTTGTACATGCTGTTGACACAATCACACTTTTATTTTAGTGATATTTCAAAGACCACTGTACCAAATATTGTTTTAAATTGCTCTCAATAATGTTATCCTTCTAATAAGGTTATGGTTAAAGACACATTTTGACTCATTTTAAGGGTAAATATTTAATTCAAGGTACATCTGAGTATTCCACCATATGTCTAAAATTGCAGGCTATAGCTTCAAAATATAACACAAAGATGACTTAATTAAAAATTATCTTTTGTAACTAAGAATGTGTCACTAATTAAAAGTATCACTAGTTCTAGCATGTGACGTTAGTCCATTCACTGAACGAAGACTTATTAGGTGGTAAACAGAATTATCATTGAAGACCTCCTCATTCTAACCTGAGTTACCCTAAATTAACCGATGTATATTATTCATTCTCTGAGGGCAAGTGAATGCCTAATTTTGTCTGATTATGATACCCACAGAAAATAACAAAATTGGTATAAGAATGGTATCTATAGCTATAGGTAACAAGCTGGGAGATTTGGCTTTAAAGACACCAGGCCGAGAAGATTGATATTACAGTGTACCATTATCCAGCCACAAAAAAACAGTGAATGGTGGCACACTGCTAGGAGAGCCTGCTTCAAAAAATAGCTGGAATTGATGCATTTGGCATCAGTAGAAGCTTCACATCGACAAACTTAAACCATGTTGTAGGAAACCTCATGGTAAAAATGTGTAATTCACACATCATACCTATAATACATATCCATATTTGGATGTAGTGTCACTAGCAAAGCTGATATTCATTTGGTATAAGTTTTACTGTGTTTTTGTTGCCTGTATCTATTCTGATTTGTCAGAATCAATTTGACTGTTTAGTGCCTATGCTTAACCTGCTATTAATATTATTAATATCACTTGGCCACATTAAACGATGTAGAAAATGCAGGTGTTTTGATCTCATACATAGCCCTTTTAATCCTTTTTGACAAAATTAATAAGTAAAATAATATTTTTAAATGGCAGGACTTGAGAATGACAGTGCAAGTGTGGTTAACCTAATCAAGCCATGCCTTCCATTGGTGATGCAGTACTGCACTTTCTCTTTACTAGAACTAATATAGCCCATGGACGTTGAAATAATACTGTTAATCTGGTAAATGTATGTTTCTTTATAGTAAGGGTCTGTAGACAGTAGCTGTGGGGCAATCTGACTGCTGTTTGTAAAAAAAAAAAAAAAAGTTGTATTGGAACATATCAATATCTTTTATTTTTATTTATTTTTATTTATTATTATTTTTTTTTTACATATTATCTATGGCCACTCTTGCATTGCAATGGTAGATTAAAGCATTTGAAACACAATCTTTATGGCTCACAAAGCTTAAAATACCTTCTGGCTCTTTACAGTAAGAGTGTGTCAATCTCTGGTTTCTATCAACAAGCAAAGAAGCATGGGAGATTATTTTCACCAGGCAGGAAATAAAGTATTCTTTCAGTTTCGTATTACAGAGATACTTATTTATCTTTCCCAAGTAATACACAGAGATTCTTACCATCTTATCATTGTAAATTATATTGCATTGGTTTCTTTTATTGATGACATCATGCTGATGTGATTGGGAAGAAGGAAATATCTGGCACTTTATATATTTTTGTAGTTCACTTGTGTGGCAGAGGGTACAAACTTAATATCAGGAATACAGAGCTCTGACATTTCAATAAAAATTCTTTCTGGCATCTAGAAAAAGAAGTACTTCTTCAGTTGGTCTGGGATACAAAACCCATATTAACCAGCTGATTAATAAAATATATTTGGCACACTGAGGTATTACATAAAGTTTCCAGCAATCTGTTATTCTGATTATTTTGCCAGTCAGCCTAAAGGCAAATATTGGATTACTCTGGTTTGAAAAATGCTAGATTGTGAAAGAATAAAGAGTAAATTGAGAATTACATGGAGGATGTTGTGAAGGGTTTAAAAAGAAATTTAAAACTTCTAGTTTCAAAGAATTTTACACAAGTAATTTGTTACATAAAATAACATACTGAAAAATTCCTGTTTGTTATAACCTCATAATGCAGATACTCTTTGCTCTCATGCTAGCTCCTAATTGGCACATAAAATCCCAAACTTTGTCCATTACTCTACTAATTTTATCTGTGTTTAACAAGAAGTAGCACAATGAAACCTTAAGTTTAGGTATGTCAGATATTAATCTACTGGAATAAATAGAAAAATTGCTAAGTAAATCATAAATTGGAAATCTCATATTTATGTAGATATGTCTTAGAAGTCAGCACATATAAAAACAAATTGTGACTAGTAGAAAGCTACTTGCCAGATGACAATCAATGACAAAATACTCATATTTCATTCTATTCACCAATCACAATAACGCAAGCCAAGGATCCGAGACTAGAATGTAAAGTTGAATAGTGGAAGAAAAGTGTAAATCTCTGAACTGAGTTTAGCCTCATTTGGTTAAAATTTGTTTTTAGACATCAAATTTAGATTAATGCTGAAATTAAATCTTGCAGTTAAGGAATAGAAAAACTTATATTTTCTGCATAATGGAGACCATACCTATTCAAAATATATTCATTTGAATCTCTGACTATGTATGAGTATTAGGACAGATATTTTGAACAAAAAACAATGAAATGTGATCCTAGTTCTATTACCAACAAATTACATTCATTAATTTTGGTTTCTAATTCAGTGAATATAACATGACCATTAAAATTGGAATCTGAACAATTTATGTTGCAAAATATATTTGATTTGACAAATTTAATATCTATGGCTTTTACTATTATCCACTGACCATGGGTATCTATGATATAAAATATTTCAAGTATGCAAAATCAAACTCAATGCCTAGAGACAAAACCTTGAGCTTTGGCTCTGCATCTTAATGTGGCATCGTTGCTCTTGACTCATCAACTGTATCCATTTACTAAGAAACTATACAATATTGCATCCTAGTCATTGAATTTGGGCTCTGTAATTCTTGACAAACTCGAGTTTTTATTTTAAGTATCTCAAATATTAAAAATTTCCAATAAACTTGAATAGAAAGCAATCAGAGCCCCATCTACAAACTGCTAAAATTTAAGGTAGGTAGGTTTCTATTTAAACATCATAAAGTCTTGTTTCTTCTATTCTGTACCAAGTATGCCTAGATATCCTCAAACTCAAAAAAGTCAGCCTGCACTGCTAAATTTAACTCTGTTCACTCAAGTTCTTGTCTGAATTTCCTAATGACTAAACCAGTTTCCATTTGACAATTGAAAACTAAAAGAGAAATTGTGTTAGGGCTAATCTTTGCCAGAGCAATTCCCTACGATTTAGAGGATCAGAATGTTTACCCTCGGCTTTTGAACTGCTAAAAATAGAATGATCATAGAACTATGATGCAGCTAACTAATGTGAAGAAATGGCTTTTCCTAATACAATGGTGTAGTTATGCTACTCTCAGCAGAGTAAGAGACAGCATGATTCTTCCACTTATATAGAGAAAAAATGGTTTCAACAAAGTTTTGCTTTGCTCTGGAATTTAGATTGCTAGTCATCCCCCACAAAGCTAGATCACAGTTCAGTTTCGTTTCCCCAGCCCATGTTCCGCTCATTTTTTCCTTTGTTTTTTTCTTCATCAGATTTCTTCTGTACACATCAAATCCAACATTTATCTTCTCAGATATTATCTCAGTAGCCTTATCAGATCATCTTATATAACATAAGACATAAGTAGCTTAGAAGTAACAGATTTTTTAGCAAGGGCTTAATATACTCACAACTGATTTTCTAGACTTAAACTTTAACATTCTTCCGTTAGACCTCTGCCATTCCCTTTTCAGTCAATAAGACTCTCATTAAACTTTCAAGATATATTCCAAATTATGCTTCTACTGGAATGTTAATTTTGTGAGTTGATTTCAACACCAGAGCAATTAGTAGTCAACTCTCCTCAAAGAAGTCATTTTCTTGTAATAATTATAAATAACCATTATTTCATGATTATGTTACTTCTTTTTTTATTTTTTTTATTTTTATGGTGACATTGGTTAACAAAATCCAGTAAGTTTCAGGTGTACAATTCAACAGTAAGGCATGTATATATATATATATACACACATTGCATCATATGTTCACCGCCATAGATTTCTTTCTGTCACCATATATTTGATCCCTTTTACCTTATCTTCTAATCACACACACACACACACACACACACACACACACATACATAATCAAAAAAATAGGAACCCCCAAAGGATTTATAATCCTTAATCTGGTAGGTAGATCAAGTTTACTGAGTGTATTTTTTCTTAACTTACAGGATTTATCTTTTACCACCTTACAAAGAAATGTATTTATAAAAGTTTTATAAAAGTTTATTTTTTTACTGTTTTCAAATGATCACAGTTTAGTTGGTCAATCCACGTTAATAATACTTCTCTGGAATATATTTGACTCAAGTCACACAGTCAAGAGTTTGCTGGCCAGATTCTTATTTAGATTTCAGTTACTTAATCTTTTATTTTCCTATAATAGTCTAAATAATTCTACTTTAAATCAAAGCCTTTATTTTGGTGTATTATTTTTTTTCTCTACTTTGAGTTCTAAATCTGGTTTCTTCCCCTGAGCTTCATACTTGAAAACATTGCTAAGACCAATATCTGAGGAGGTCTTCCATCATCATCATTTAAGATTGTTCATTGAAGATACTTTGAATAGACCAATATGTAAGACAATTAACAATTATTAAGCATCTATCATTTAAACTAGACATTAGATATTACAGATGAGCTGTATAACTTTTGAAGAACAGATCTCTCCTATGCTAATCACAGGAAAATACAGAAAGCTCATTAACTGATTTTACAAAACTGGCATATTCCAAGGCCTAAAAAGAATATTGTATGCTGTATATATTCATAAACACATAAACTCCAGACCAATATTATATGTGACTATACAAGCAACATCAAAATATCATAGGACATGATTTCCAACTATGTTAAAAGAGTAAATTATAAGAATCATTCTAAAAATCCAAGGATAATTTAAAATTAAATCTATTGACATACTTCAATACATCAAATATTGGAAACAAAACAAACACTTAGATAAATAGATGACTGAAAAAATCTGAAAACTTCAGCAGTCATTCCATATAAGAATTCTAAACAGAAGGAAATTATCTAAGTATGGATTTTAAATTTATAATTTAAATACAGAATTGGAGTGCATGTGGGGGAAATAATTATAAAGAACATTTTGGAGACAACTGGCAAAAAAAAAAAAA
>NW_011888808.1:6307038-6321103 GCF_000151845.1 Pteropus vampyrus | reverse complement strand
TATAGCCATATACCTATAATGTATATCTATAACATCTGTGCATATGTATAAATCTATCATATTGGAAACACTGAGTCTGCTATCAAAGTCTAAAGAAATATTAGCATCATTTGCAAAATTAATATACTTTACAGTTAAAAATGTATATCTAAGTTGTGTGTGTGTATTTAAACTAAGTATAGCTAGTAATTTAATGAAAGTTTCCCTATATCAAAATAAAAATGGCAAATAAAAAGGATTTTAAAGTGTGCTACCGTATCTACCTGCTATCTAGGCCTCTCTAGGTCATCTGCCCAAGTCAAAGAAAGGCCCCCTCAGAACTCAGAATCGTTGCTCGAGCAAATGTCCCTTTTACTCCTTCAGTATTGATTTTTTCTCTTTACAAATTTATTCACATCATCCTACAAACATTTTGTTAACTTTTCCATATTTAAAACATTTCTTAACTCCTCTTCGTCCACCCTAGTTCTCAGCTTCCCTTTAAAGCAAAATGCTTGACTTTCAGATGTTAATTCTTCTCTTTCTCTTTCTCCAACTCAAACCCCTGGCATTAGGCTTTTCTTTTGATACTGCTCATCAAGTAATTTACTTAAATGTGCAATTTTCACTCCTTATATTACTTGGCATATTAATAACATTTGGTGCAGAAGGTATTCACCTTCTTATATTTTCTTCTCCTTACTTCCAGAATAACAAACTCTCCTGGGTTCATATTTTAATGACTTTTTTTTCTCTGTCTCCTTTACATGTCTTCCTTTTTGCCAAACATCCGTATGTTGGCGTACCGAGGGATCAAACCTTGGCCTGCTTTACACTACTGAAAAATATGTGATCCACTGACCTCATGGATTTAAATATCCTATTTTGTGATACCAAATTCATAGTTTCATTTTAAATCTTTCTAACTCCAATGGCCTATTGAACCTAAATCTTGTATGTCAGATAGTCCCTTAAAATTTAACACTTTCAAAATTGATCCTATAATATTCACTTTTATGACCTATATCACCTACAGTCTTTTTTATTTGCCTTAGTGTGGATATCTGTGAAAGCATAGCCCAAGACAGATACCTATATAAAGGTAGTTTGTGTAGAATTGTAATCCCACAGAGCACGACTGCAGAACAAGGGAACTGCAATGGGTAGGCTGATTTTTCAGCAGAGGCAGTACTCAGAGCGGTATTGGAAGAGGAAGTCATCATAGTGCTGGGCCCAGGCAGAAAGCATGCACCTAGTTTCATGTTCTCAGGGAGACAGCATCAAGGCTAGATAGTCTCCAGGTTTAACCATCCTTTTGCTTGGTTTTCACATGTCTTTTCTGCAGCAAATATTCTCAGATAGGTAGTAACCTGAAATTTTAAAATGCACAGACTCTGTTTCTGCTCAACTGATCCTACCTGCATGCTACTCCCGCAGCCTTTCTTGTCTTAGATTATGCAATCATTCTCCTTTTGTACTTCTAACCAAGCAGCTATGCCATTTGCCATTTAAATTCTCTCTGTCCTTACCAGAGGCAATTTCTCAATCCATAAAAAGTGAATATTTCAGTCCATTGCTCACAGCATGAGGTTATGCCACATCTTTTAATGATTTTAATACCATGACAGTCTATGTATGGTTAGCCTCAATGTACTGTTTTGAACTATCTTGACAAGGAGCACACATTTTCCTCTTCCTTCAGCTGGTCCTCCAAAATCCCCATGGGGCTATAGATCTGAGTCGAAGTGAAGGCATCAGTGCAGCAGAAATAAATGTCACAGGAGTCTGGGATACCTGTCTTATCATGTACCGGTGCCTTATACACAACACAAATATAGTTATCACATTTGAGTGGGAAAATCCAAGTTTGTGATGCTGGCAGATTCGATGTCTGTTGAGAGCTAGTTCCTGATTCATAACTGGCCATATTCTTGCTGTGTCCTCACATGGTGGAAGGAGCTATGGAGCTCTCTCGGGCCCCCTCTATAAGAGCATGAATCTCATTTATGAGAGCTCTACCCTAATGACCTAATTACCTCCCAAAATTCTCATGTCCTAATATCACCACTTTGTGGATTAGGATTTCAACACATGAATTTGGTGGAGGAAGCACAGACATTTAGACTATAGCACTGATAATAGAATTTAGTTGAGCCATTTGATCTGGTTAGGTCTGATCTTGACCATATCATTTCATAAGCTAGATTGATGTACTTTCCCAGTCTTATAACTCATTAATCCAGTAATCCCCTGCTCATGACAGACAGCTTCAGATGTCCCATAGACAAACATTCAGTTTCTATCAGGGCCCAGAAACAAACCAGGTACAATTTTTGAAATGGAGGTTATTTTTATGCCAAAATAAAAATATGATCTTTTTTCCCTTAGTATCTTTTTTGAAATTCCTCTATCATGTGTTACCAGAGACTTTGGCATTGCGTTCTTATACAACACATATAGCACAAATAACTCAATGACATCACGTGGCCTGAGTGGTAGGACAGATGATAGTTAGTTTATACCTGCAAGGAAGCTCTGTTTTTTTTTTTTTTTTTCTTTGGGATCCACTAAAACTTGCTAGCCTTTCATCTGGGGGTAGAGGAATCAAAAGGCTTGTCACTTTTATTTACAAGGGGACATAGTCTCATTCACTAACACCAAGCCACTTTCTTAGTGTTAGGTACACAAGTCAAGAGGAAATATTATAGAATGCTCCAAATCATTGATATCCTAATTTTTTCTCCCATTTCACAGGAAAGTTTTTTTCCCCACCTTTGACAAGCATGTGTCTTAATAGGAACTTTTTGTTTTACTTAGTACATTCTGTTTGGTATTTCCAATTAACATGATGACATCATTACAGTGGAGAATGTAAATATTTTGCAGAATGTCAAGATTTCAAGACCTATTTTATGTGGTGAGAGAGAGCCAGAAAATTAATATAGTCTTGTGACATGATGATAAATGTGTGCTGCTGTCCTCTATACATAAAAAATGAACTATTTTTAATCATCATGATTGATATAGAATTAAAAGAATGTATTTTGTCAGATCAATAACCACATAATAAGTAGATTTGTCTAGTAGAGATACCACTTCCAATACAGAATGTCCGGTTGAGCTATCACTTGGTTAAATTTATGATATTCTGCCCACAAATACCAAAGTCTAACTGCATGTGTAGAAGATCAACATTTGAATGGGATGGAATATGAGAGAGTCTATCACTCTGAAACTTTAATGTGAATAATTGTTGTCCTATTATGATTTATGATTCCTTTTTTTAGTTGTGGTAAAAGGATCGGTCAATTATATCAATCTTACCATATTGACTTCTCAAGTCTGGGAAGACTCTGTAAAGATTCTTCCATTTGTTAGGTATCTGTGATGATTATTCACTTGGAGACAGAAAAATAACCCTATTTTAACTATAATTCCTATTTTAACTGCAGGAATCTGGAGGCGGGGTTTGGTCACATGGTATTATTTTTTAGTATCAGGTTCTATATAAAATAGTCCTTTAAAAGTTGTTAGCTTGTTTGCTTTTTTTTTTTTTTTTTTTTTTTTTGCAGTTTGGGTTATCCTGGTAAATGGCTAAAGATCCCCCTGAAGAAGAATCATGGGATCTTTCTTTTTTCGCACACTTCATTGTCCTTCCTGAAGGAAACTGTGCTTCTCTTCAAACAACAGGCTCTGGATCTTTGACCAAAGTTTTTATATTTGTTCAAATGCTCTACTAGATCTAGTCCACTTATTAGTGCTTCAATAATGTGGTAAACTGCTTTCCTGTCTAACTCTCCTTCAGCCACACTGTGTCCATCCAGCTTACTGAATGAGCTCGGGCAAGCTTCTATCTTAAGGCATTGGCACTATATATATTTCTTCTCCCTTGAATTTTTTCCCCCAAAGGTATCAATATGCCAAACTTACTCACTTCTGTCGAATTCAGGCTCAGATATCATCTTCTAATAAGGCCGACTCTGATCTCTCTACGTAAAACTCTAGACTTATCCCCACACCAAACATCCCTGATCCTCATTCCTTATTTTTCTCCCATAGTACATATCACCTACTCATATTATTTACTGATCAGGCTTAATTTAATTGTCTATACTACTCCCTCATTATTACATAGATTTCATAAAAGAAAATTTCTTTGTTCTTTCGTCTGTGTCTGTATACCAAGTACGTTAATACAATGAGATGTAATGCAGTACCCCGGGCACTGTTGACAGAACAAATAGGTGCTCAATATAGTTACTGAATGAAATGACAATGTTTTGTTTGACTTTTATGATGGTTTATTTTATTTTTTAATACATTTGTAGTTTTGTTAGGATTGCCATTGTCCATTTTACCATAACTACAACCAGGTCCTTCTTTCATTCCAAGCAGCCATTATTTTATCTAATTAGCTTTTGAAGATAGTGAAATGTACACCTAATTTATAAAAAAATGTACACCTAATTATTATAAAAAAAAAGAAAAGTCTATATGTGTTGCTAAAATTTAAATACTTTCATGGATGTGCAATACTGAGTTTTTGTATTTCATGTAGGTAAGGAAAGTTCTTAGATAATATGACAGTAAAGAGAAAGAATAAAGTTTTGACTCCAGAAATTTTACATCAAAACTGTGCATATTCATTTGCGAGAAACTCCAAGTTTAATATGGGTCTCTCAAATGATATAATAATTTAAATGTGTGTATATGTATGTGATATATATATGTACGTATATAAATTTTATTTGAAAGCTCTTTGTTCTATAAAACTACTCTATTTATAGATTACTTTTCAGTGCATCAACACATTTATGATGATGCTCCATATGGAACTTTTTTTCCACCTCCTTGCCTACAAGAGTAATCTTGGGCTTAATGTCATACAATAGTACCCAGAGAATATTAATCTTGCCTTAATAACAAGAAAGAAAAAAAGTTACTTTGCAAAAATAGAATTAGAGTATTGGTAATAGAGTCAATAAATATAGGGTAAAAGGAATCCAGGTATAAAAGGAAAAAGGTACTTATCAAGTCATCAGTAATTGAATTTGAATTTAGATTCTTTAGCGGGAAGCTTCCTGTGCAAAGCCCATACAAGAAACCACTGCTTTCATTTCTAACTGTAAACATTTCTTGACTTTGTTTTCCTATCTCTTCTTTAAATCATCCTCGAAGTGTTGGTAGAGAAAAAAAGAAAAAAGAAAAAGAAACTATAAATTTGCAGTATCAGACACTATATACTTCATAAGACAAAATGAAGGGATCTGGATCTGTTCAGACCATGGGAAAGATGGCTCCTGGAGAGTGTGTTTGGGTGTTGAGGTGAGGGAAGGGCAGGAATGGGAGGAAAAAAAAAAAAAGGACCAAAAAAGAGAGAATTTCAGAAAGTGTGAAAATCAGGAAGAGAGGGGGAGGAAAATAACTCTACTTCAGAACAACCTCTTAAAGTCTAAATGCATCCTTGGAGGTCATGTTTTGAAGGCCTCGACACAAAGTTCTGTGGCACAAAGATGTGAGGTGTCTATAGTAAAAGCTGTAGACATAATGATTTCTACAGCTAGTGAATTCTAGTATATTTTCCATTCAGATATAGGTGGTGAAAAGTATTTGGAAGTTTGTCATTTGCGTATAGCTTTTGACAGTCATCATTAATATTCATGATATGGACCAATAACTGGTGGGAAGTAGTGGATGATGATCTGCGAAAGTATGGTGTGCAAATCTAATTATCTTATTTTCAGAGGATACATAGAAGTGCCCTGGTTTCCTTAGTTCTAAAATAAGGCTAATAATGCCTAGCCTGCTTGAATATAGTTATCATTAAATTAAATTAATTCTCTAAAGTGCTTGGAATAGAGAAGACATTTAACCTTTACAAAAAAAAAAAAAAAAAAGCATCAAACTGTTGTACCCTGTTAATTAATATACAAAAAAAAAAAAAAAAAAGCATCAAACTGTTGTACCCTGTTAATTAATATTGTTCTGTAACTCCACTATATCTTACTTGTCCTGAACAAACCTAAATAAGGATTCTTATTGTAAAATAAATTAATACATCAAAATGTTTTATATGATGTTAAATTAAAATAAACAAGCTTCAAATGCTTCCTGTTTCTTTGGGAAACAGGTTCTTTTTATCAGGGTCAGAAGCAATGTAAGTATTAAATGAGTATCTGAAATTAGATAACCTTAATAAGAAAATGGAGACTATGTCATACTTCGTCAAACAATGCAGTCCAAACTTTGTCTCATTTTAATAAAAGTTATTTCCAATAGGAAATGCACTTTTTGAAATGATTTATAGGAGATCATATGAATTTAAAGACACATTCTCTGCTTTGTCTCCATTGAGAGAGAATGACTGGGAAATTTAAAAGTGTGTATTTTCCTCTGAGTTTTAAAAGGTTATCTTTCAGGTTGATTTTAGGCTCTGTAAAATGCTGATAACAGCCTGTCAGAGTTGATGTGTTTACATTGATTTTCCATTGGGTAAGACACATTGTGTGAAGTAAGGGTCCTGAGAGTACTTTAGTGCATTTTTTGAACAGATCACTGTTATTTAAGGGAAAAAAACTGAATCTTAAGACTTGCATTACCAAAACTCTGAAAATGTTACCACTTTTTAAAATTCTTGCTTTGATTAGGTAATTTTACAATGACTATCAGGAAATTTGGAGTTAAAAAATATATTAGATTCTTTCATATCCTAGATATGTAGATTCTGCAGTAGAACAAATGTCCTACAAACATAAAGAAATATTAAAGGTTATGTTAGCTTTTAAAATGCATGAAAAACCTTGAATTTAAAATGCTCTATTAGATATAATCTTTCAACTTTGATGACAAAATAATTCTTATATATTTGCCCCATATAGTTACATTTTTACTGTTGATTTTCCATAAAAATTAAGTGAGGAGGAGGGATACTTATCTACGTCTACATAGAAATAAACTACTGTAAACCCTGGTCACAAGGTACAGATACCAGTGTTTAACAATTGAGAAAATCAAGAGGAAATAGAAGGGATAAAAACACCAACACCATTGAGACTCATAATATGGAACATGTGAGAACAGGCTTCTCAGCACACACAAGAGACGAAGCTTTTGTTCAAAAAGCACTAAAGCTCTCAATCTTATCCTGTAGCCAGCACTTTCTCTGTGTAGTGTAGGAGTACATAATGTTTTAGAATTACTAAAGCAATGGAAATGTAAAAGTGTCCTTTTGGAATTCTATGAAAGTATTCTCCCTGTACTGTAAAATTACCTTATTCATTATCATTCAATGACTATATATAGATCTCCCACACAAAATCCTTCTGGGGATGTTAAACTGAAAACCATTTTGATAATAATCATATGAGTCCATTAACATCAGAGAAATCTGTGTGTGTGCTTATATATATCAGTTGTTTAGTTTAGTTTAGTTTTTAGTTTATTTCTACCTATCTCTTTATTAATATCCATTCTCCTATAAATTACTTTAAACTGAAGTTCTGGGATTTTGCTTTTTTTTTTTTTTTTGTAATTCTCTTATATATCTATTAAACTCTAATATATCAAAATCACAAATGTGATTTAAAAATAAATTCAGCACTATTTCTATGCACTTTAAAATAACATTTTTAAGTGAAAAAGCACTTTTTCTAGGTTAACATATAACTGATATTTGTTTTTTTACTGATGTTCTTGTTTTCCTTAATTTTAGTTATTTAAGATTATCTTCCTTCGAATTCTTTTTATGCTATTATTTAAAGTACTTAGCTTAGTTTTCAGTATATTTTTTGCTAATTAGCATGAGAAGAGAAAATAAAAGTCAAGTGAAGAAACCAAAGGAATGACAAGATATTAACAAAAACTTCTTAAGTGAAGCTTGCTATTTCTACACTTTTAATTAATATTTTTCTACGTACATTCTGTATCTTATTTAATGTCACATATTGGAAATGTTTAAATATTTAAGATTATCTTCATAATTAAAATATTACCATAAAGTTTATACATTTTAATTTACAATTATTCTTTAGCAATTTATTTTGTAAACTACCATTTTAATCTAACTCCAAGAAAGCTTATTTCTCCAATTAGTGATTTTCTGGCATCTTGTAAAATGTTGGTGAAAAGTAAAAAAACAAAAAAAAAATAACCTTAAACTTTCAAGAGGTCCAAGTACTGTCCATCACAAATGCATATTTAAAAAAATAATTATTTTGCAGATTAAGGGGAGAATATCTAGAAATAAAAATAAAAATAAAAATAAAAATAAAAATAAGCCACGACAGCTTTCTTTAAGCAAAATAAACACAGAAAATAAAACAAAAGAATATTTACTTTAGCTTTAACACTATGGTTAATAAATGATAAATTTATTGAACATCTAGTGTATCAGACATAGTTCTGGATACTTAACATTATTTCTTCAAATTTTACTGGGTGCTTATATTAGACATTATGTTAGGTGCTAACCATGAAACCGAACAAAACATATGATATCCAACTTGACACTAATGGAAATAAAACTGCAGTACGGATAAGCAATGTATTGTGATAAACAATATAAAATATCCAAGACGCTATATGAGCAAGTAAGTATAAACGTAGCCTGTGCGTAAGAGATCAGATGATATCTGAAGGGTAAATACAGGGCTAAGTTAGGGTATGGGGGTATTGAGATGAAGACAAGAAAAGTTTCAAGATGGAGGAAAATGCATGTAAGAAGTAGGCAGTCCTATGAAAGGTCTAAGATTTTACCCTACTTGTAAGCTCAAAAATTAGCCCATGGTGCTACCATGAGTGTAAAAATAAAAAGGAACAGGACTACTGGATCTGAAAAAAAAAAGTTCATGCAAACAGCATGAGCTCCATGTTTATGTTATTTCACTTTACATCCTAACATCCACGGGGGAAGGGGAAAGAGAGGGGAAGATGGTCTGGAGTGGGTCCCAGGGATACAGTACATGCAAGGGGTTTACAAGAGAGCTGAGGAACCCCAAGCTCAGGAAATTTCAGTTGTTTATAAGGGCCTACAAATCCCTGTGTCCAACCTTTGCCTCAGAGATTGATATTATCTCTATTATACTGGACACCAAACAGCACTGCCCTCTGCTCTGGAGGCAGATACTGCAGCTTTCAAGGCTGTTCAGTACACATTCTTGAGAAATTAGCCTTACACAAAAGGTGGTGAATGTCTCTGTTTGCAGGATGTGCAGAAAGAGAAATACCACTCCTTGGTATAATTCATATAAAACCAGAAGTGTATTTCCCTGGAAATTTGAAATTATTTATCTATGAATATATCTGCATATATCTCTTTGGGCTAGGGCCTAGAAAATAGTACTTTTTTGATTGTCTCAAATTCTTCTACTGTTAATATCTGTTGAGGTTTTGAATCCCTCCTAAGATACATTTTGTAATTTACATTTTCCCAGGAAACCATCTCTTTCAATGAGATATTAAAATTCACTTGCATAAGATTTTGTAAAATGTTTTTATGGTACTTTTAATTTCCTCTATCAGAGAGTATTATTCCCTTTTCATTTCTAATTTTGAGTGTTTGTACCTACCCTTCTTTTCCCCACCTCAGGTTTGAAATATTGTATTTTTTTTTTATAAAGAACTTTTGAGGTTTTAAATAAATTCTGATATCCTTTATTCTTGATTTTTCAAGCAATATTTTCTAATTTTATTTTTATTATTGTATTGTTTTTCTCACTGTTAAAACTGTATGATTAAATGCTTAAGTAATTTGTTTAACCATTGGTGAGCCTTTCTGTTTACTATATATATGCACCCATTGAGATGGTTTTTTTTTCCTGATTAGGATTTGACTTTCTCAGATATCTCTGTTTAAGATAAAACTTCTTCAATCACCATTTAGCTCCCCTGTTGCTATTTTGTTTCCTCTCTTTTACAAGCAACCTTTGTGAAAAAGTAGTCTACACTTAGTCTCTACTTCTGATCTGTTAGTCTTCAAATATTTCCTTTCTAATATCACTTATGTTAATATTAGTCCCCTGCACTCAGATTTCTATATCGAAACCATAATATTCTAATCAGTATTATTGCTATTTTTTTTTTATCTATTTGCATTGGTCTCTCTTCCATTTCCCACATTTTAGCAGTGTGATCTTTTAAAAATGTGCAGCTAATCAATGATGGGTTCCTCAATGAGTAAATATATTTTATAGGTAAAGGGACCATAAATTTTCACTCAATTTTATTTAATTTTTTTGTTTGGTTGGTTGGTTTGGATTTGTTGGAACAGTACCTAATGAAGAGACTAAGGCCAATTGTTTGTTTGTTTTTTCCAGTTGAATCTTTGTATATTTTCTTTGTGTTAGGTACTGTTCAAGTCACTGGCTAAGAATGAAAATAAAATAAAAATGTACCCAGTTTTTTTCAAGGAAGTCTCCATGTTTAGCAGATCTGAATTTATAGACATTACATGTCACTAGAGAAAGACTGGCAATCTCAAATGTTTTCATTGAATGTTTGTCATCTGCTCTTAGCTTCCTGGTTCAAAAGTCTATTTTAACTACTTTAGACAACTCTCAATAGGTTTAACCTCTTTATAATTTATACTGAGCCAATCAAGTCTTTTAATTGAGTCTTCTAGAGTTATTCTAAAGGAGTAATTTATGCAAATCAACAAAATATATAGGAAAGATGTCTACTTCCTGGACTTAATTTCTTCTATCTGGACTTCCTACGTGTAGTAAAATCATATCTCTTCCACATGTACATTTCTGATATACATATCTTGTTGAATGGATATCTAGTTGTAGGTCTATACATATTGCTGATTTAGCCAAATTTATAAAGTTCTCATACTTCACGGGGCATCAGAATCACCTGGTGAGATTGCTAACACATAGATCACTGGGCTCTACCACAGTATTTCGCTTCAGCAGGTTGAAGGAGTGAGCAATAATTTTCTTTTAGAGATTATATGAGTAGTAAGTGAGCAATAATTTGAATTTCTAAAAAAGGTCTTTGATGATGCAGGGGAACCACAATTTGAAGAACCACTGTTTTCAATCACGTGAACAAAAATTTTAGACCTGCAGGAAGTTATTATATTTTCCTGGCTTTCTATTTAGCATGACAAGTGTGCTGATAGTCTCTGGAGAGTCTTCAAGTTTATCATTGGTAGCATTCCTTATCTGATATTCTCAACCGAAGCGCCAATAATCTAATGATATTGGGAATATATATATGAAGGGCATCTAGTCCACTAGAACTCCAGAAGAAATTACAAAATATTCCTTTAGAGTCCCTGATATGCATCAGGATAGTGGTCTCCAACCTTTTTGGCACCAGAGACCAGTGCTCCTATGAGAATCTAATGTCTGATGATCTGAGGTGAAGGCTGTGATATTAGCTCTGGGGAGTGGCTGCAAATATGGACAAAGCTTTGCTTGCTTGCCAGCTGCTCACCTCTCACTGTGTGGCCTAGTTCCTATCAGGCCACAGACCAGTACCAGTCCATGGCCCGCAGATTGGGGATGCCTGCATTAGACTTTATTGTGCAGCCTAACACTGTGCAACTAAGTACTTTAAATAATTCAAAGGTTTTGTGCAGCCAACTTGTTTTGTCTAAAACGTACACATTCACATAGAGTCACAAAATTAAGGTAATGTTGAAAATAAAGGCAGGAAAGAAAGATCATATTTGTAGTCTTTCTTGTTCCTAAACTAATAATTCAAAGCAGAATAATAAAATATAATCAATGTAAATGTATACACAGAGAAATATGAAATCATATAACTAGAGGGGCAAATAAAAACAATAAATTTTAAGATGTTATATTTAAACCATAAATAATAACTATTAAGGGATAAACTGTTTAAAACATAGACAAAGATTTTCTGACACATAAAAAGGCCTATATTCATGTAGCTTAAAAATATTTCTTTTATATAAGAATCTAGAAAGTTTGAGAGTAATATAAGAAAGAAATATCATGTAAACAACTAATAAACACTGGTTACAGTTATATCAATATTGAGCAGACAGAAAATTTTACCAGAAAAAGAGGGCCATTTCAGAAACATAATTATAATTTATAATCCAGGCAGATTTATCTTCCAAATTTGCTTTACTCTAATAGCATATTCTTAAAATTTATGAAGCAAAGAATAATGAAATTCTAAGGATAATAGACAAATCCATACTTACAATAGAATTTTAACATACCTCTCTTAGAAAGTAAGGAAACAAGCAGAAAAAGATACTGAAGATTTAGCCAATATACATAGCAAATTGTGATAAATGCCATTAAAATCATCAACTGAACAATACTTATTCAAATGGGACAATTACTAAATTAACTGCTTTCAGGGAATAAAGCAAATCTCAATAGTTTTCAAAGGAATGCAGTCCTAACAAACGTGATCTCTGACCAGAATTATAGTATACATGGATAATATATTAGAAATTAAAACAACAATATAAGTAGAAAATAAAAGTATATTCCAAAATTAAGCCATTTCCTTGAAGTAATACATGATTCGAAGAAGACATAATAAAAATTAGAAAAAAAATGCATTACATTGAAAACAGCAAATTTTTATCAGAAAATATAAGACAGGATTTTTTTTTTGCAAAGAATTTAAAAAATAACAAGTTCTTGATTAAACAAATTT
The DNA here is from genome assembly GCF_000151845.1 of Pteropus vampyrus. Classification (NCBI taxonomy): domain Eukaryota; kingdom Metazoa; phylum Chordata; class Mammalia; order Chiroptera; family Pteropodidae; genus Pteropus; species Pteropus vampyrus. Next base: position 6,308,476 of record NW_011888808.1, on the reverse strand, counting down.
AAATTTAAAAGAAGGAATTAACAGGAGAACCATGTCATAAGTTAAGAGAATAACTCTACAGATCCTCAACATTGAAAATAAAACAAGACTTCAGTTTGACAAATATCAGAAAATATATTTGAAAATTTAGCCAAAATGAACATTATCTAGAAAAAATAGAAATGTTTAAATCACATGCAGAAAAGAAAACATAAATGTTTCTATATCTATTAAGTAAATTGAGTTTATATTGATAATTTTCTCACAAAAATGATAGCTCAGTGGTTTCACCAATAAAAGCCTATTAAATATATAAGAAAAAAATAGCATTCAACTTACAAAAAGTCTTATGCATTTCTGAGATTTCTAAGGCTCCATAAGATTAGAAAATGAGGGAATACTTGTCATCTCAAATTATAATGTTATATTGACATGAATATTATAGGCCAATTCCACTCACAAGTAGTGAAACAAAAATCTTAAAGAAAATATTAACGGAGAGAATTACCAGTATGTTGAAAGATGATATATCACCATTTAGATGCATTCATTTCAGGAAACTAATTAAAATTAACCATGAAAACAGAAGAAAGTACATAAATCACATAATCATCTCAGAAGGTGTACAAAAATTAATTGACACAAATCAAAATCTATTTATCATAAGTTTTCGAACAATTTGAAATACAAGAGTACTCTCTAATTTGATAAACTATGATAATCAGTATATTTAAAATAATTTTTTCTCCCTGAGATAAGACAAGGATGTTGTCTATCATGATTTCTGTTCAACATCATACTGAAAATTCTACCTGGCTCAATATAAGCAAGAAAAACAATTAGATGCTTTAAGAATTTGAAAGGAAGATTATAATAATTTTCACAGATGATAATATTTACTTAGGAAATGTAAAAGATTCTTACTGATTTCAATAAATTTCAGCTATTTAGCAATGATGCTGGATAAAAAGTTTTATGAGTAAGGCACATGGTATATATTCAGTAATAATAAGAAACCTGGGAGCAAATGGAAGCATTAAAAAAAAATGATTGTAATCCTACTACCCAAATAATTTTGATATTAAAATTTTATTTATCTTTCAATTTTATAATAACTACATGAACCATATATATGTGTATGTCTATAACTATCTATTTGTGAAAGAAGAATTACCTGAACCAAATTATTAATAATGTTGGGAATGAAAAACGTGTGTGTGTGTGTGTGTGCATGTATGTATCTATGTGTGTGTGTCTGCTTATTTATCTTAATCGAAGTAAGTGGAACCTACTAGGATGCATTCTTAAAAAGTAATAGAAGTCCCCAGCCCACTCCTACAGCTATCCTGTGCCCTGGAATGAGGCTCTGATTGTTGGATGTGTCATTCATGTGGGGTGATAAGGATGAAGGCAACACCTGATCTACTAGTCCTGGGACTGTTTGAACTAAGTTCCATTC
>NW_011888808.1:6304490-6306753 GCF_000151845.1 Pteropus vampyrus | reverse complement strand
TATTCATGGACTCATTTTTATTAAGCTACATCTTTTCTAAATATTGCAAATTCACCTTCAAAAATATTTCTGTAATAACTTTAATCTCATTCAACCTCCATTCTTAATCAGTTTTATTTCATCCATGTAAATTAATACGGCTTTCATTCATTAGAAAGTCATGAAAATATAATTATGCATGCACAGTAATCACTATTTTAATATGTGGGGTTTTTTTTTGCAGTTGACCTTATATATATTTATGGATGTTGTTTGTTTTTTCTCCTATGGAGAAATGTACACAGGTTTGATAAATAAAAACAGAAAGCCTCTCAGATGGCTAAATATACAAACCTATACAACATTCAAAGAGCATTCCTTTTCTAGAGGATTCGATTATACAATCTCACTTGATTTCTTTTTCTCAAAATAAAATTTAAAACTCTTCTCATATAAAAACTCTAAATGACGCCTTTTTGCAGAATTTAAGAGACCTCTGAAATAGCAACTTCATTAAAGAAATTAACAGCACTTACATTTCAATTGATATAATGCACAGAATCGGTTTTGATTAAGTGATAATAAAACTACCATTAATCATTCAAATCATAGCATATTTTGAGATTTATTAAACTGTTTGAATTGTTAACAGTTATTAATATTGTAAATAACACAAACCCAAGTGATTATTTTATCATTTAAATTTTCACAAAAAACAAAAACATTCCCATTCAAATACGAGTATGCTTAATGGAGATAAAGCAATCTCTCAAAAATTTTAGTGGACACATTTGTTTTTTAATCAGAATTATCATTATGTATTTTAACAGTGATTTATTTTTCATCTCGATGATGTCACTACTCTATAATTTAGATTATAGATAAATCTTTTTGATTATCATAAAGGACTCAATGAAGTCCTACTTCCAGTTCAATTATCACAACAATTTTAAACCCATGTAGAAGCTAATTATAAGACAGCATGAATAGACAGAATGAATATAAATAATATCAATGGTTCATGTTCTCCCAGCATGCTTCTGTTAAACACTTTCTATAAATAACCAAATAGTTTGTGTGTGTGTGTGTGTGTGTGTGTGTTACTGAGAAAATGTGCTTATAGAAGATTTCCTGTGTTATACATTGCAAGCAAACCACTCTATCTTTCAATACCATTTTGCTACTCATTTTCTTTTGAATTAAACCTCACTTTCTCCATTTATTGTTATAACATGAAAGTTTATACATATCAAGTGTATTGTGCTAGAAATTCAGGGATTATTTGGTTAACTAAGAATTGGACAGTCATTAAAGAGATACTTCATTATGGATTGAATGATATAAAATACATTTTAGGAAAAATATATTTTATATCTAAAATGATTTTATTATAATTACAGAATTAAAACTCTAAATTACGTCTGAAAGAGTCAACATCATGCTTTGGAAAAAGATCACTGTTGTCAAGAAATATAGATTCTTATACTGATCAGCTGTGTGAAGAAAGGCCAATCATTTTATTTGGTTTCTAGTTTTCATTTTCTATTCAATAAGAGAGTAAAGCTAAATTATATCAAGAGTGGAAATGTGCAAAATTAAAGCGATTTTACTTGAAAATTAACCAAAAAGCAATAAAACAAATGAAGAAAAATAGCAAGATAAACTAATAAATTACAATAAATTTAAAGATCAATTTTCCAGAGAGATGTCTTTTTACCAGATAATTTAGTGTCTTTAAAACTAAAAAAAATTTAACAGTGACTATAGAAAAATAAATACATAAAAAAATTTTTGAAAACAATAATTAAAACTCATATTCAGTTTGAAAAGAAAAAATAATTTAAATTGTATATAATAAAGATGCTTATAAAATTCACAGGCAAATAAATTAAACATTTAAATTAATTGTTTTTCTTTTCCATACTTATCATTTCAGAAAGATAGTCACATTTTTATCTTGCTTATATCTGATTATTTTATAGAATTTATAGATATTCTAAATACTTGTGGTTGAACATGTAATATTACAATAAATTTTTTGAAAATAAATCTTAGATCATTTCAAAATAAATATTGATGTAGTAAGATTTAATTTCAACATTAAAAATGTTTTAACTCTATAAAGAAAAGAGAGATTTTTGTTTACTAAACATGTCTAGTCTTAATGTATGCTGGTCAAATTCTTCGAAATAATCTATTAAAAATAGTAATTTATGATATTAAACAAAATGATACAAAATAAATAAAAGTTTCAAAAGACAGACAGATGAATTAAAAGCACAAA
>NW_011888808.1:6286598-6303310 GCF_000151845.1 Pteropus vampyrus | reverse complement strand
TTATTATTATTATTATTAATTATTATTATTTTGCAGATAATTCTTTGTGCAAGAGAAGGATCCACTTTTGCTCTGCATGGCTCTGGAATTTGGGTTGGGGAGAGTCAACTGCTCTTGAGATAGATGAGAATGCTGACCTCCATGCTCTGCTTTTATATCCAATGACTCGTCCTCACCCTTTGCTCCGTCTGGGTGTTGTTATATACCTTTCATTAAAATCAAAGCAAAACAAATATACAAAGAGAATATAAATGTTCTGCGTATTATGTTTTTAGGGGGGGTGCAAAATTGGTGGGGAGAAGAATCATGTGATGATGTCCACAGAAATAATTATTTTCCAAAAATAATTTATATCACTTCGCCTGTTTTTGGCATTCTGCTGTAGATAATCTCCAAAACCGGAGACTCCTGAGGGAGTTTGCTGGTGACTCACTCATAGTTTGCCACTGGTTTGCTTGTGACTTGTTTTTTATTAGCATTTCCATTTGGAGGGCTGATGCTGCCACTTCCTCTCTGTGAATTCAGGTACGATCAGTGTCTGCTTTCCACCTTCTAAAAATTAGCGGAACCATTTTATCTTGCTGTCTTTCTCCAATTTCTGTAGAGAATCTTTAATTATTTTACTGACATTTTAATTAGCTTTCAGTGAGGGGAGGAAGAGAAAATGCACATGCACAATCCCTATAATTCTTCTTGAATAAAACTTCTATAATATATTTGTATATTACTCATATAACTAAAACAAATTAAAATTAGATTTTTTATGGAGAGCAGATTCTGAAAAGATAGGAACCTGATTCTATGCCATCATTCTAATCTTCCAAATTTAAAGAACAACTACATCAGTTCGGGAAAAGCAATAACTCTGATCAGGCCCCAATGAGTGAGCCCTGTGTTCTTCTGGGGTCTTGAAGAAGAGGGTCACCATTGCTTCCATTTTTTCTCTTGTGGCTAGCTACAAACCTGGAAACCTGGAAATAGAGTGAGGACTATGGGGATCTATGGCATTCCAGGGATAGTACTGAGATCTGCCACCTTGAAGCTTTTGTAACCTTTGCAGCCTTTGTAGGCAAGGAGAGAATTTCCGATAAATTTGATTAAAATAAGGTACACATTAAGCCTTAAAGGCCCCCAAAGACAAGCAACATGTTATTAAAATGCAGAATTATTATCTAAAACAGAAATTTAGAACTTTCTGAATAAGATCTGTGAGTTACTAGATGGAAAACAAAACCAAACCAAACCAAACAAAAAACCCTGCATCCTAGCACTCATACTCCCAGTCAAGGGATACAGAAAAAGAAGATTTGACAATGCAGGGATGGAGGAATCTTAATACTAACTTCCCATTCTTACTTTATGCTTAGTGCAGTGCTTTTGGTGCCAGGGTGTTTTATTTAGTGTTTCTTCTACAGCCTCGTCCCTCATCCCTCTGCTCTCCATCTTGGTAGGCTGCTAAGGCTGACTCTCAGTTCTGTTCTCACCATGGGGCCAGGCTGGGGTTCTTGGCTCTTCTGGTCCGATCTTGTATTAGTTTTCTTTTGCTGAGGCAACGCATTATCACAAACCTAGAACCTTACAACAACACGTATTTTTTATTATAATCCTGGAGTTTCAGAGTCTAAATTGCATATTGTTGAGCTAGTGACCTGGCGTCAGCTGGGCCGGTACTTCCTGAAGTCTTTAGGAAAGAATACATTTCCTAGCCTTGGCCAGAGTCCTTCTAAAGGCCAACTGCATGCCTTGCCTCATAGGCCCTTCACTGACTCTGCTTCCATTATGACATCATTTTCTCTGCTCTGACTCTCCTGTCTCCATTGTATAAGGACTTTTGTCATTACGTTGGGCTCACTGAGATAAACCAGAATAATCTTCCCAGCCAAAGATGTTTAACTGAATCACATATGCAAGGTCCCTTCTGCCAGTAAGGTAACTTCTTCATGGGTCCTTAGAATTAGGACATCACATCTTTGCAGGGCACTATTATTTAGCCTACCACAAACCTCAATCTTAGGCAGGTCTTATGAACCTGAGCCTATGGATGGTGCCTTCTCAGCATTCCTGTACCTCCCTCTCTCAGAATTCAAATTCTGCATGCTTTCTGTGGTAGGTTTTGGGTGGAAGAGTTTTCCACCCTTCCTGGTGGTATGAGAATTTTCCTTTGAATTGGAAAAGAATCTTGAGCCCAAGGATTTTGTCCATCTCTCTCTCATTGTAAGTTTCTCCCATAAACAGTGCCTGAATCCTAGGGAAAGGAATATTTCCTTCATCTCTTGGAGTAGCAGATATATTTTTGTTTCTGTCCCTCCCCTTAAGCAGAGGATTTTCCATGGCCATGCCCTTTGCTGATGAGCTTAGGGTTTTGGTTCATAGGAGAGAAGAATACAGGGGAAACGAGTTCTGTCTATTCCATAGTTGCAGCCCATCACCTCCCACATGGGTTCATGCCCATGGCAGAGGTGATATTGTGGGAGAGGATTGGTTGTCTTTGGACCCTGTCCTGGCCCATATTTTCTAAATCTTAGCATTACTGACATTTTGAGCCAGATAATTCTTTATTGCAGGAGGATGTCCTGTGCATCTTAGAATGTTTAACAAAGTCCCTGATCTCTACCCACTAGGTGCCAGTAGTACTCTATATTACTTCTTATTACTGCATAACAAATTGTTGCAAATGTAGGGACTAAAATAATACCTGCAGTTTCTCTGGGTCAGAAGTCTGGGCATGAAGTCGGCATGGCTTAGCTGGCCAGTCAGAGAGAGAGAGAGAGAGAGAGAGAGAGAGAGAGAGACTCTTGTTTAGGCCTAAGTGGAACCTTATGTGATAAAAAAAATTTATGTGATAAAACATAGTCATGAGAGTGATAGCCCATAACCTTTGACATATTGCTGGTTAGAAACAAGTCAAAGTTCCCACCCAAATGTAAGGGATGTGGGAGGTAAAAACACAAGGGTGTGGATGGTTGGGGGAGATCGTAAGGTGTGCCCACAGCACACTACACCAGTTGTGACAACCAAAAATATACACACAGTCAAACATCTCCTGAAGGACACAATTCCCTTAGATTAAAACCACTGTTCTAAATTGATTACACTTGACCTTTCGGACCGTATTAAAACTTCAGCTGGTTTCTCCTTTATTGATTTTATTCTCCCTCTAATGCTCTGCCAGTGATGAAGCAGTCCTTATGTCCCATTTCTCCTCTGAGGGACTTGTCATTTTAGAATTCAGTTTGCTGAGGTCCAATATAATTTATGTTGTTTTAGATTATATGGATTTTTTCTGTACTTATAAATGAGTAATAATTCTCAGTAGGCTTTCTACATTCTATGTGAGAATGAAACTTCCTTGAAGTATGAATTTTTGATATTTTATCACATAAAATATGAAAATCCAGGCAAATTACTGCTTTGACACTGGAAATCCTCATTATTTTATCGTTTCAGAAAACAGTTAAAATAACTAATACAAGGTACTATACTAGGTAGTGTCTGCTCTAAAGTAGCTAATGATATGAGACTTTGTGATCACTGGTAGTATGATATATTCAGAAAGGTAAAATTATAAAGGATGTAACTTTTCTTTGGACTTTCTACTGACAGGAGTATAAAAATGGAACTGTGATTTTTCTGTGTTCCTGGTGATAAATATTATTTTACTTATTTTAAAATTCAGAAATATTCATTTTTAATTAATAATACAGTCTTGTTTTCAAGAAAGACAGGTCTTTAAAATATTCTTATATATTGAATGTGAAAAATCTTAATACTTATAAAATTATTTTATTATGTAGGATAATTGCTTATGAATACTCAGAATCATCTCAGAAAATATTACATGTTTTAGGATCTCTTTAAAAAAAAGCAGAGACTTTTTATATTTTTCAAGCAGGTGAACATTTCCAATAACAATGTATTTTTAGATACATTTATTTATCAATTTACATGGGTGTATCTTACAAAGTTTCTAAGGTTTTTCTAGCTATTAGAGATGTCCATGCATACCAGTAAACATATAGTTTTTAAAAAACATTGAAATGACAGCTCGGAAATAAGATTGGAAACTGCTATGTACTTACTCATCTTATGTAGAATAGAACAGCTGAAGTGTACTAGAGTAAATCTTATGAAATTGTCTTTTTATAGGTAAAAAAAATAAAATATTATTGAACCTAACAGAATAAATATAGTGTTATTTTTCTGTCATAATAATGATATTATTTAAATCATATTTAGAATCATTGAAATTATTTTGAGCGAACAGTATTAAATTGTACATGTAAAAACCTCATCAATTTTCTACATTATTCCACTGTTTTTGAAATATTTGCTAAAATGTACTTTTTAAATTTCTTTTAAACATATTTAAGAGATTATTATATTTGTTATTATATATTGCTTTGAAACCTATAAATCTACAATGGACCTGAGGGAAATTTTAATAAAAGGAGGTACAGAATACAAACACAAAACAGAATTTGAACATGAACACCAGTGAACCAGGGCCTGCCATAATACTGATTAACACTTGTTTCATTCTCTTAGAACACATATTTTCTCACTTTACTGGTTTTATTCCTTTGCCTTATTCCTGTGATTCTTTTCTTCTCTATGTCCTCGATTTATTTTTTACTGCCTTTTATTTATATATCAAAATATATAAAGTGTTCATTGAATTATCCAAGTTGTTCAACCTATTGTATTAGCTGTAGAGTGTGAGGATGATAGAATATAATATTGTCCTTTTCTTTGTTTCTCTCTTTATCACTATCCACTTTCCTTCCTTGGAGCTCAAACTATAAAGTCCATTTGTTAGTGTCTTTCCTAAGGCAACAACTTTCAGTTTCAAGCTGATGTTATCTGTGCAACTGCCTTTTTCCTCCAGAATATATTGAATTAGTTTCAAATTGGCTGAAAACCTCTTGTTGTCTGTTTCTATAATTGAACCTCCCAGAACCCATCGCAAATTTTTATTCTTTCTCGTGGGAAGAAACCCTTGGGATTTGTTCTCCTTGAGCCTTTAAATTTATTTTGCAGCGATTTTTCCCTATGGTGGTTTAAATCTTGAGTGACCTAGATTTATGGAAAAGTTAACATTGTTGTCACTTTCCTTATGGTATTTGCCTCTTACTGCACTGGGAATTAAATAATAGAAAACTATTCTTTTTAGTTATATGAGTATTTACAAACTCCTAAACAACAAGAAAATCAGTAAGAATTTTTAATGGTACCCTCAATTCAGAATACTAACCTTAAATATTGACACAGAGTATTTTCATTTTTATGTTGCATTTTTAAGCATGCCTATCTATTACTTCACTAAAAAGGTACTCCAACTCTTTTCATTTGTTAAAGTTAACAAGCCTTACTTTCCATAATTAAGAGGAATTCAAATTTTACCAAACTGTATAGAGTTCTTGTTATATCTTTATTAAATTAAGATTTCTTCTTAGATTACACATAAATGTAATTTTTAGAAAAGTCTACTTGTTTGCTTCTTTAAAGGCAGCATTATTAGACATATTAGAGGTGAATTATTAAAAACAACTAAATCATACTGAGGAGAGAGGATGCATAATAGGAGGGGCATAGTGAGTGCATGAGTCTAAACCATTGGAGATATGGACATATTAAGGGCATTTGCATCTATGAAGTGAATGACTAATCAGAAATTAAAGATGTTTTAGGAGTCCATGCTTCCATCCAAGGAGAAAAGATATTTTATCTTAGTGACTACATTGTATTGAATTTCTGCAATAATGTCTCATATATAAGGACATACAAAAAACAAAAACACTCAAATCTAATGCTCTGATTGAAGCAGCTGGGTCTTTAAGGCTCTCTGAGCTCTCAGGAAACAGCATAGCAGTGATTTAAACAATACTATTTCAGTATGAGTACTGTAGTACCAACTTTGTGGCATGTGTAGCATAAGAGAATTTGTCAAGTAAAAACAACATTCAGCTTTAATGGATGAAAAGGTTTTGCATTTGCTTAACGGTCAGAAAGGTACTACAGAGAAGAGCCCTGGATGGGGCCTGATGTGGGAATTCGTTAAGGAAAGTAACAAATCAGTGATTTTCTTAGCTGTAGGTTTGACCTGATTTCTCACAATCACTTTCGAATTTCTCCTAACCACTTCAAAAGAGACAGGAGGAAGAGAAAGAGAAGTTAAAAGTGGTAGCAGCCTGTGCAAGCAAATGAATTCTATATTGATTTTAATGCACAATCTAGGGCCTCTTACCTATCAAGGGAGAAGATTCCCAAGCATAAAGTGCCAAGGTGAGAGAATGTGTTTGCTATTAATTAATGTTCTAAGAAGAAACACTTGAGTTTAATGCTTAAGATTTTATATCTACTTCTTAATCATTTTTCATGCAAGACACTTTTGCTCCTATGAATTTGGAACCAAGATATCCCCAGCAATACCCACACTCTGAACATCACTGTATCAATATGCAACCATGTCGATATGTCTGTATCTGAAGGGTGTTGATATAATCAATCATATTTACTTAAAAAGCCAGAGCTAAAACCCTGATTCAATCAAAGTGTCATGTTAATTTTGTAATAAGCTTCCTGCTTTGATGAGAATTCTGACTCCGATAGCAATTGCAAGAGGTGCAAACTCTATAAATTGAAAGTCATTAAATATATTTCATAGTTCTAATTTCCTTTCTGCATAAACTATTGCATTTTTTCAAGCAATAGGAGGTTGTCCCAATACAAATTTCAACAGACTTCCAGCTTTAGCATACTCTATTTTTTTCTATCAAAAGTGTTTTTGGAGCTAGGTTATGTTTTGTGTATAGAGAAAATCCAAAATACACAAGGTTTAGCATTTTTATAAGAAACTAAAAGAAAAAAAAAAAAGCTAGTTTCTATAGAACACAGTGCCATGTGCAGAATAATATTTAAATATTTTAGTTAAATTTTTTGAAGAATCAATCTTTAAGTATCTGCAGGGAATCTATCAGTAAAATATTTTACACAAGAAATTACTGATTTTGGAGTCTTAATTTTTCATCATTGTTATTAGAAGTCCTCCATCAGAAGCATTTTGAAAAATGTATTTAAACCAAAGTAAGCAAAAATACATACAGCCAGAGATCTTTTTTCAATTTTCTCCGAAACCTTCATTTAAAATGCTATTTAATTTAATAGCTTAATCTCAGTTGAACAATAAAGGATTTTGGAAGAGTTCAAATTCACAGCTGAAGCAAAGTAGCAGAGCGTCATCTTTCTGGAAGCCAAGCTGCTTTGTTTGTTATCAGTGGATTGGCGATCCCATGAGACTCTTTTTTAAAAAAAGTTTTTATTTTTATTTTTTAGGCAAGGCAACCTTTGATTGACCTCACAGATTGGAAGGACCTAGTCAGCTTACAATCTCTTATTTTTTTTATTTTTAACTCCTACAGCACCTGGTCTTCCTAAGTGGTCTCCCATTCAAGTACTAACCAGGCCTGACCTTGTGTTGCTTCCGAGATTAGATGGGATTGGGTTTGTTCAGGGTAGCATGGCCATAGATCCATGGGACTCTTACTGTCATCACGTTAGTGGAATCATTTCAAGATTAGGCTAGAGTACTACACCATGAGGAACTTACGCTGAATAAATGGGAGGCTATATTTTTTTTTTTTTTGAAATGCTTGGGAAGATCTAAGAAGCAATTTGTTTCTGCTAATTTCTAGGTGCCTTTGGATAGGTATGACATCACACTTTGATGTATACAAAATTGAGCTAAATGTATTACATTTTCTTAGTTTATGCTTTGTTATGAGAAACAAAAAAGTAATAACAGAATCAGATTAGAAGTTTGAAGGGCATGCTTTATATTCAAGATCTCAATGCTAGGGTCTAGAGGCAAATAGCAAAAAAGTATTGCTTTGTCTGAATAATGAAGTATGGATCAGCAAACTCTTCATATGGCCACGCTGTATAAAATTATAGTTTAGCTCATTATGTCTCCATGAATCATAAGGTCGTAGTGTCATAAAAAGTCTATATATTGAGTATTATATAACACACTATTTAATTATAGTTGTATTTAATATTCAAAATATGTATATGTACTCCATATCTATATAGACTCTAAACAAACATTCCTTCCTCTCTGATAGAAAAATCCTTATCTTCAGTCAAATGTCATACGACCATCCCAGACTTTTCATTATTGTCATTACGAGTCCATAAATATAGTACTATATACTTTAAAAAAAGTTTCACAAAATAATTTTTAATTTGGAACTAAATTATCCCTGTGAGGTAATTATGAGTAACACTGATTACTATGATTATTTAGATTATGTTGTGAGAAATATCAGAAGTGGAAATAGAGACAAATGAACTTTCTTGGAAACATTTTTCCAAAATTCAATAGTTTCATTAATTTGCTTTCATAAATGCGTTCTTACTCAAAACTAAATTTGCACATGGTGTTAAAGGGAAAACTTTGTTTTTCACTTTCATACTTCTTAATAATGCTAAATATTAATTGGTGTTTGCAGACTATAAAGATACAGTGGCCAGAGATACATTCAGTCCCATATCACTGAGTCTTAAATCATATCTGGAAATTGGAAAACACTAACATTTATGTGTGATATTTTTAAGAAGAGATTCACTCAAAGTTTAGAGGAAGGTAGAGTTTTCCCATATAACTCCTGCTTCACACATGCACAGACTCCCCATTATCAACATCACTGAAGAGAGTAATAGATTTGTTACAATTAATAAACCTACATCGATACAATATAGTCACCTAAAATCCATAGTTCACATTACTGTTCATTTTTCATGTTGCACTTTTTATGGGTTTGGACAAATGTATAACAGCATGTATCCATCATTATAGTATCATACAGAAATTTTCACTGCTCGAAAAATCATCTGTGCTTCCTTTATTCATCCCTTCCCTCACCCCAACCGGACACTGCAACCACTGAAGTTTTACTGTCTCTGTAGTTTTACCTCTTCCAGAATATCATACGGTTAGAATCATACAGTATGCAGTCTTTTCAGATTGGCTTATTTCAATTCCCTTCATGTCTTTTCATGGTTCGATAGCGCATTTCTTTTTAATGCTAAATAATAATCCATTGTCTGGATATATCACAGTTTATCTATTCACCTACCAAGGGATACATCGGTTATTTCCAAGTTTTGGCAATTATGAATAAGTCTGCTATAAATATCTGTGTGCAGGATTTTCTGTGGACAAAAGTTCTCAATTCCTTTGAGTAAATACCAAGGAGTGCAATTGCTGGATTATACGGTAAGAGCATATTTGGTTCTGAAAAAAAAAAAAATGCCAAACTGTTTTCCAAAGGAGCTGAACCATTTTGCATTTTCACCAGCAATGAATGAGAGTTCCTATTGTTTCACATCTTTATTGGCATTTGGTGTCATCAGCATTCCAGATTTTGGACATTCTAATAGATATATGGTGATATATTAGTGTTGTTTTAATTTGCTTTTTCTTGATGACGTATGAGGTGAAGCATCTTTTCATAAGCTTTTTGTCATCTTGATGAGGTGGTTGTTGAAATCTTTGGCCCGTTTTTTAAAATCTACTTGTTTGATTTTTTATTGTTAGTTTTAAGAGAGCTTTGCATATTTTGGATAACAGTCCTTTTTCAGATGTCTTTTGAAAATATTTTCTCTAAATTTGTGTCTTGTCTTCTAATTTTCTTGATATCCTCTTTCATGAAATATTTTTTAGATTCAGTGAAGTCCAGTTTATCAATTATTTCTTCCACGGATCATTTCTTTGGTGTTGTATCTAAAAAATAATTTCCATTCTCAAAGTCATATGCAATTTCTCCTATGTTATCTTCTAAGACTCTCATAGTTTTGCATTTTAAGTTTAGGTCTGTGATACATTTTGAGTTAATGTTTGTGAAGGGTATGAGGTTTGTGTCTAGATTCACTTTTTTTTTTCTTTTTTGCATGCAGATATTCATTTGTTCCAGCACGATTTGTTAAAGAAAATATCTTTGTTCCATCATATTGCCTTTGCTCCTTTGTAAAAGAGATTACTTGTTTATTTTTGTTTTTGTTTTTTAAATCTTTTAACAGTTTCATACTGTCTTGATTATCATAACTTCATAGTAAGTCTTGGAGTTGGGTAGAGTCAGTCCTCTGTCTTTGTTCCTCTCTTTCAGTATTGTGTTGGCTGTTCTGGGTCTTTTGCCTCTCCATATAAATTTTGCAATCAATTTATTAGTATCCACAAAAATAACTTGCTAGATTTTGATTGGAATTTCATTAGATCTTCAGATCAAGTTAGCAAGAACTGACATTTTGACAATATTAAGTCTTTCTATCCATGAACATAGAATTGCTCTCTATTTAGTTCCTTGATTTCATGTACCATAATTTTATAGTTTGTCTCATACATGTATTTAATTTAATTTAATTGCTACCAAAGGGATATTTACAATTGTAGATTTACAAGTAGAGTTTAAACTAAAAACGCCATTTACATTGTATTTAATTTTATAGTTTGTCTCATACAAACTTTGTATATATTTTGTTAGATTTATTCCATGTATTTAAATTTATTGTTTTCCTTTTTCTCTAACAAGGCAATACTTAACTAACTGATACCTTATAGTTGCCTGATAGTATGCTCAATGACTGGGAATACAAATATGACGACAGAGAGTTCTTGCTGTTCGAGGAGAGTAATTTCCATGGTTTACTTAATTATATAAATATGTATGAAATTATGTAAATATATAGTGTCAGTAAGCATGGTCAAGATGATGGTAGAAAAATATACAGGACACTGGTATCGCAGGAGAGTTGATATGGAAGAATGCCTGCATTGTGTCATATGGTCTACAAAATTGAAGTAAGACTTTCAGGAAAAATATAAACGTGCCTCACAAAAAAAAGAAGTGCAGGAATTCCAGTTGACGCAAGCAATATGCCAGCATACCTTGGAAACACTGAGCGTTTAGTTCCAGTGCACTGCAATAAGGCGAGAGGCACAATGAAGTGAGTGGTGCAGTGAAGCTAGTCATGATCTTTTTGCTGGTTGAGGGCCCTGTCTTCAATTTGTAAAAGAAACACAACATTTGTGAAGTACAATAAAGTGAAGTGAGATAAAATGTATGCCTGTGTGTACGCTGTACTCTGAAAGAATATCATCTATTCTGATAACTACACACACAGCTCTTTATCAGGATTCACCAGAATTGTTCAGAACAGGATATTTAAAAATAACATTTTTCAGGGAATGGATTTAATGTCCTACCCATAAACACGTATTTACCAAAGTGTGTTCCTCTCCATTTCAGTAAAATGGCAATAGGTATTGCTGAATACAAATATCCCTTGTTCAAGTAATTTTGGATTAACACTTTAAACAAATTCATTTACTGAGACTCTCTCATGTTCACATATATTGTGGTCACTAAGAGAAAGTGTTTTCCATACTTAGCCATAGATTTAATTTTCACAGAACAGTGGAGTGAATGGCATATACAAACCCACAGTCACTCTCACTCACACTTGCACCCACACATCTTCATGTTTATTCATGCTCAGACATGTGCACTCATCAGACGTTAATCACTATTGTCCACACACGTGCAAACACATTGGTCTTTCCTTCCTTTCTGTCTCTCTTTCCCTCCCTCTACCTCCCTCTCACTCTTACAACTTAAATACACATCCAAAAACTCACACAACTTTTTAACTTTTCTCAGAAAACCAACAAATCATTTGTATTTTTTATATATATATAAAAAAAAATGTCTGGAGTCATGCTTTTCAAATTATAACATATTCTGTAAATATGTTAATTTTATGACAACTGCAAGTAGTAAACTGTATGTCATGCCATACAGAAACACAAACTAATTTTTAAAGTTTTATTTTTATATTGAATTATAGACTCTAATACTATAAGAACATTCATGAATGATTATTTTTTAGTGAAAAGGTAACAATCAGTTCCATTAGAAAGTATTAAACAGACTTTAAGATTTTTCTAACAAGAGGATGTTTACTCTGGTGAGATTTCTTCAATTTATAATTTATAAAGGTTAAACACCCCCTGCTTAAAAAAAAAAAAAAAAGTCCTGATCAACAACAAAAAAGAAGTAAAATGAAACTTTTGAAGAGTATGTTTAAATTTTGGCTGACCAGGAATTGATCATATTTCATCTTGCTCTTTTAGTATTTATGTGGCTGCAAAAGTGCATAAATTTCACTGTTTTGCTGTTTTGTTTTCAACTATAAAACAACCACTTGCTATATCTGAATATAGTTTGTGCTGTAGGATATAGTAAAAAATAATTTAGGAGTAAGTTCATTAATAGTGAAATAAGAAATGTATTAATTTATGAACCTGAAATACTTCAGAAACATTATGACAAATTTTATATTTAAATTTAAGTAACATTTGTTTATAATTTTTTACTTATAAAAACAATATATGCTCAGCATGGAGGAAATAAGCCATAGAAATATATAGTATAATACAATAAAAGTCAACTATATTGCTATCTTCCAGGGATATTGAATATTAAATTTTGATGTTATTATTAGTTATTTTTAAGACTACATACACATACACACACAAACATACTTTAAATATTGAATATTTACTATATATACTTTTTTGATAATATCACATATAACATAATATATATTTGGAACATTTCCTCAGATTATTAAATATTTTTCTAAAATACAGATTTGATATACTCTTCTCTGGTTATTTCAAAGGTCTATGAGTAATAATGGAATAGCCAGACTTTTGCTTCCCACAAAACAGTTAAGTTTCAGTAGATCAAGTTTGGTTCTAGGATCAACCCTGTGACATGCTGGTGTACAGAATATAGGGTTGGCTGTTAAATCCGAATATTAAGATCAAACAAATAGCTTGGGAATGTGTGGAAAGAAGGACCAGTTAAAGAGAATAGGGAGGAAAATTTCTTTTTTTTTTATCCCCACTTTAGCTTCTTTCAAAAAGTAGTTTGTCTAGTAAATTAAACATTAAAATATTCTTCAAAATATTCTTTTTTTCTGTTAATTCAAGCCTGGTCATCCTCTTTTTTATTTTTTTTATTTTCACTTCCTGTAATTAGGTAGATAACTCAGGTACAACTGCTCTTCGCATCTAAGAAATTCAGATTCAAAGGGGAAGAAAGAGAAGGACACACAAAGACTTTTCCTGGCTTAATTATAGATCTTTAAAATTATCTTTTACCAGGTTGATGTACAATAGTTTTTGTCCATACATTTACTAATACAAATAGCAGAAGTTATTAGCATTTGTCAATAATTCTATGTACATGTTCATGTTTATAAATATTGATGAAGAAAAATATCACCAAAAGCCCACCCCAAATTTTTCATGATGGTCAACTCTTAGAGAGCCTTTAGATAAGAAAAGCTTTAAAAAGCATAGGAGCTGTATTATATTACATAGCTGAGATTGCTTAAAAAGATACATAAAATGAAAACATTGTCAATATTACACATTCATATTCACAAAACACAGAGGAAGCAGTTGTATAAAATCCACTAAACAAGTGGAAAATGTCTCTCTGGGCAATTTTCATGTTCCACCTTTAACATTATTTTCAGAATTATATTGGATATAATTGATTTATGAGCTGGCCATATCATCTGCTAACCAAAAAAAAAAAAAAAAAAAAATAAGTGATGAAATTAGTAGAAAATACTCTGACATTAAAAAGAAAGTTTTAATTTAAAAAAAAAAAAAAAAAAAAAAAAAATCCCCTAGTGATACTTCTTTAATAACATATCAAATCTATTTCTATTGGTAAAGGTTGTCTCATGATAATTTTAGGAAATATCTATGAAATTCTCTGATGCTACCAGGCTTCCTGAGCTATTATCCCCATGGATTTTACAACCTGAACATTCCCAGTGTTTTCTTTTAGAATTTAGGACAGATTCCACATATCTATGTTGAGATATTTGAACTTTTCTATGGATTTGTTTTTGCTGTTTTATAAAATGTCCTTTCATAATGACTTTTGTTAAAGCAATCTCTTCAGTATGATGATCCACTCAAAGAGAAGAATGCCAAAAGCTTATATTTATTAAGAATTGATGTGATATCATTGAATATAGAAATGATTGTATAAGATCAGAAGATGGTATGCTTAATTTACCCCAGTAAGCAATTGTGATGAGGCATACATGATATGTTTTGGCTCTTGGTCAAGAGATAGGCTATAATAAGCAATGGGTCTTTGAAGTATGTAATATTGTTGAGTTATGGCCATAAAGCATGATCTAAATGTTCTAATATATAAAATATAGTTGTTATATGGTAATTGGGGAAGGCTTAATCTGAAATATTAAGTTCTGCTCCAAATATTTTGCTTATAATTATAGTCTTTGTCAATAAGGATTCTGCAATCATATTTAATTATTGGGTTATTTCTTGAGACATTCATAATGTATGTATACTAATGTCAAGATCTATTTGAATTTGATTGTGGGGACGAAAACAATTTTGAACTTCTAATAAAAACCTTTCTGCAAGACATTTACCTGGCAATTCCATTTGTAAATTAATTTACTATGAAACTTACAGAAGTTGTGTCACAGAATAAAGGAGTATTTTTCTAATAATGATTTAATTGATTAGTTAGGGACATTTGAAAAAACTTAGTATTGGCAAACATTCTCTCTTTCTGAGTGGGATCTGACAGCAATAGTATTGATTAGATATAACAACACTGATATAAAAGACTATCATTCAACTAAATAATATTTCAAAACTTTGAAGGATAATAAATATCTGATACTAAAATATGTGTAGCAAAAAAAAAGCTGTATTTTGTGCATCTTTATGAAAAAAAATTCTTTGAGAATTTAGAGGAAGAACATGAACGTGTTAGAGGCTAATATCTCTCTCAAAGTGACACTGCCCTATAAATTTTTAATATCGGTCCTCCTGTTTCTTAAGCAATAGTGAACATTAAATTTTCAATGACCTTTAATGCTTTTAGTCACTATAGGTATCTGCTTTTAATCTCTGTCGATGTCCATAGCCAAATATTTTCAGTTTTTAGAGGACGAAGTCTAAATCAATCCTGTTTTCTTCCAGGAAACAATAATTTTATTTGAAATGTCAAGTTCATTTTGCTTTTCAAACTTTTAAAATTTTTTTAGTGCTTATTGAAAATGTTTAGCCATTTGATGAAGATCTTCTCACTTAGCAATCACCCACTCTAGTTTAATTTTCCGACTACGTCTCCTTTTCAGATTTGAGCCTACTTACAAAAAAGAGAACAATATTCCCTTATTTTGGATATTAAATCTATTCTATGGCATTGTTGGAAATATTCTCAATTTTTTTTAAGTTTTCTTTTAATTAATCTCTTTCCCCAACTACTTTGAATCTTTTCCAAACTATTCTTAAGAAAAAGACTCCTGAAATTGTCTATGTAGGTCATTTACTTCTTTGCTTGTTTGTTTTATTTTGTTTTGTCCTCTCTCAAGGACAAGGGCTATTTAAAAAGCATAAACTAACAAACAAATTCAATAAAGACAGCTCGCTCAATTAAATAATTTAGAGGTGAGGTTGCTATTGAAACATTTATCTGGCTGTGAAAAATATTGAATTTGTGCCAAAGTACCAAGTGATAATGCCTGCACATCTAAAGTTTTTATAAGATGCTTCCAAGTGATGGTCTTCAAAATAATCTTGATGGAAGCTTTAATTATCAAAGAAAGAGGCTACCATTTAGTATCAGAACAAAACCTTGAGTTTATTATTTGCTAAAGAGGAAGTTTTGTGTTGTGGATACTGTCTATTTAGGCAAAGCATACTGTTTGTCTTATATAGGGTTATAAAAAGTACAGAAGTCAATTAATGCAGCCTTTTAGAAGAGTGGGAATGATATTCCATATCACAATTACTCATGAAAAATTATTATTGATTATGACACACTTAAAATGAGTTTCAGTAGTTACAAGTTGCTATGGTTAAAGAACAAGCTGCAATTTCTTTTTAAGAACATATAAAAACATCTATGAATTATCAGATATTGCAATACACTGGTCAATTACAGATAACCATAGAATGATTTTGACTATTGCCATTTATCATGATGTGTCTCTTTAGAAGAATTGCTTTCAAATTATATCTATAATTTTAATTATTGACATCCTTTCTTACCTAGTCCATTGGAGTAGTTTCTTGCTTCTCACTATCCACCTACTTCGCATCACCCAAGCACCTCCACAAATAACATAATCAAAGGGCAGGCTGGGCAGGTAGGAGAGCCCAGCTAAAGGAAATTCTGCTCTGTAGGGCCCAGTCTCTGCGCAACAGATACTCCACTCTATGTGTGGCCAGTCCACAAAACCAAACAGCCTATGTCAATCCCTCTCAATAACATTTAAACAACAATCAGAGCAAAATTACAACAGGAGAGCATATACATGCCACACAAGGAACACACGTAGAGCACCCAGCTCAAGTGACCAGGGAGAATATACCACTGGGCTCTACAGGACGCCTACTACATAAGGCTCCTCTATCAAGACCAGGAGACATAGCAGCTCTACCTAATGCACAGAATCAAACACAGGGAGACAGTCAAGATTAGATGACAAAGAAATATACCCCAAATGAAAGTACAAAGTTGCATAAAGGAACTAAACAAAATGAAGACAAACAATCTACCAGATGCAGAGTTCAAAACACAGGTTAT
>NW_011888808.1:6273045-6284678 GCF_000151845.1 Pteropus vampyrus | reverse complement strand
GGGTAGAGGCCATAATGGTTTTAACACCCCCACAAATGCATGAGCATCATCAGCAGTTTGCTGGAGACAGCCCAAACAGAGCAGAGAGACAGATGATTCTGTACATCTCTTCACAACTCCTCCTTTGATAATATCATCATAATAGTTTGAAATGCACTATAATGGGGTTATTTACACCATGAAAATTGGCAAACATTACAAATCGGAGTTGTGGGTTTTTTGTTTGTCTTTGTGAGGGAGTATAGAGTTTACCAGTAAACTATTAACAGTGGTAAATAATTTTAAAAATGATATTAAATAAATGTTTGAATGAAGTTTTTTTGCAAAATACCTAATATTAAGATAATTTATTTTCAAAGTATTTTGGACTAGAGTCCATAAAAGACAGATGGTTTGGGAACTAATTCGATGTGAACAACATATTTTCTCAATTATGAAAGGCATATGTTGGGATGATAAAAATGATCAAAACTCTATTTCTGTATATGAAATAACCTGGTGTATCATGATTCAATAAGCTTCATAAATCCATAAAATATATAAGCCATTTATTCTTTAGTATGATTAAAACTAAAATGAATTTCCAATGTTTAGATATCTATTCCTAGCTCATAAAAGTTTACATCTTAGAAGTGTACTTCGCAAGAAGCACAAGTCTAGGTTAACAACAAAATATTCCCAGTGAAATTTTTATTATTTACTAGTTTGTGTTTTAATATGTGGCATAAAACTCATGCACCATATTTTATTATTTAATGATTTCTTTTAAAAATAGAGGACTTTTTCTCCTGAGAAATCAACTGCCTCTTTATATCTCAATAATTTTAATATTAATATATTAAAGAATTTTGAAATTCTACTGCAGGCAAATATTCCTAAGTCAATTTTGTGATTTTGTACTATAGGTAGAAACAAAGTAATTGATATTCTTTCAGGGTAATAAATATTCTCTAGTATTTAATTGCTATAATTTCATAACCCCTTTTAAGTAATATAAGAGCAAATTATAAATTATGACATACTAATCTAATGTGAAAAAAAGGTTTATATTTTCAGTTATGTGAGTACATGAAATAGAATTCTTAAATGCTTTGATAAAATGTCTTTTTCAGATTTGTCTGACAATGATAGAGAAAATATAGACATATTTCCAGTTCCAACCTAAATTTCCAAGGCCTTTTGTTTTTAATAATGAATTACTGAATAATCAAGGGTGTGAACTTTTGCTCTGCTGCTTACTACCTCTGTGATCCCTAGTGAGTTATTGAAACTCTCACTCCACATTTTCCTCAACAGTCACATGAGAATAATCACAGTACAAACCCTTAAGATTTTCATGAAGATTAAATGAAAAAAATATATGTGCATACGGTATTTAGAGTAATGTCTAGCATATTAATTAGTAGGCTCTACGTAAAAGTAAACTATTAAGAGTTTTTTCTCATTCTTCACTTATTTTTTCAACACATATTCTGAAGTTATTGCTATGTGATAATCCATCTCATGAAAATTGGTATTGATGAGGTGAAATCTAATAAAGACTTGGAAGTAGTTTCACTGTTGGAAGTAAGAGAGAAACCCAACTGAGTGTTATTAAGCAGCAACATTACATTCATAAATGTTATTGTTAGTACTTTGCTATTAGTTTCTTTATACTTTGCATCTGCTAAATCATTATTTTCCATTTTGAAGCATTTACCCAGCCTCAGAGATTGGAACTAGCTGGCTCTTCTCTGTCTCCCATCAATAGGTTTATAAGTCAACACTCCAAAAGAGATGCTCCTACTATGAAAATTAGTAATGATAAAATATTTTGCAAGAAAGATAACAAAAAAGAACTTGCTACAAATGTGTTTCAGATCTTTTCAAGAACAAGTATTAATATACGATTTGTTTGTTTCAGTTATCACCTTTTTCTGTACATTGAATTGGTAAGAGGAAACTATATAATTGCAGCTATCAAAATGTAGCTTACTCATGCTTGAATCACTTAAGAATGGATAAAATTTAGAGGTTTGCATTACTTTAAGGTAGTCATAATTTAAATTCAATTTTTCAATTCATTTTAATGAATTTTATGTGACAGACATTGTGCTGAAAAATAGAAGGGTAAACAGGGGAGAACAGAAAGTAAAAATTAGAATCATAAAGATAAAATTAATGATGATAATCAGTTCACTGAAAATTATATAAAGAAACAAATTTCACCCTCTATTAACTTTAGTACACATGAATAGAGGAGATACAGAATGCTGATTTTGTTTTCCTTAAATGGTATGTTCCAGGAGCATTATTTGTTAGTTTACAGGACTTTCATGCACTAGCACACTTTACATGCTAACTTTAGTAAGGAGCTCAGCCGTAAGAAACTCATAATATCCATCTATAATAATAAACATGATTAGTAAGACTAAAATAGAATGAAGAGGACTGAGAGATGATTAATTCTACTCTGTCGAGATACCCTGTTGATCAAGAACTAAGAGAAATTTATTATGATTAAATCAGTAACATGAACAAACACATTTGATTAATCTGTGTTGTTTAATAATTTAACTGCAAGGTATTAAATCCATTTGAGTTTGATATTTGAAGATAATTTTATGCCAAGGAAATTAGTGGATATTTTAGTTGTTTAATATTTTATTGCTTGGGTATTCATAATATCTTTATCGTCACTATGGCATTTGTGGTTCCACAGAGTAATGGGCACATAAACATCATTATTCAGGTAGGATGTTCATGTAGGATGAAAGCATTCTTTCAATAAATAAAATAAATTAGCCCAAATATTATATTTAAGCATTGAAAATTAAGAAACATTTTAATCTTAAGAAGCGATAATTTTCATGCCTATGTAAGTTTATTAATTCAAGCAAAATTCATTTATTCCCATGAAATATATTCATAGTAATTAAAATTCAGTATTAAATTAATCCAGACTTGCAATGGAAGAATTGACATAGAGCATTATTCCATGGCTATTTCTGAATTATTGAGACTCTTCAGGATGCTTGGTGAATTCTGAAGCTTTTTGGTTAATTAAGATAACCAAATAAGAAATATATAACTATAATTATTACATATGTATAATAGTTTCCTCTAAAATAAAAGCTGTAAGATATAGACTATAATTGACTTTGAAAACTCTGAGGCAAAGAACATTGACTATACATTGTCAGTAATACTTATTCAAGGAAAAGTAATACATGTCAAGTGATTTTATTTCATTTTTTTAATTTAATTATTTTAAATTTTTTTATGCCTACAGCACCTGGTCTTCCTAGGTGGTCTCCCATCCAAGTACTAACTAGGCCCGACTCTGTTTAGCTTCAGAGATCAGACAGGATCGTGCTTGTTCAGGGTGGCATGGCAGTAGATGTCATGTGATTTTCAATAAAGAGGAATGGTTTCATAAGGTATATAATAATACTCTTCAGTACAAAAACATTGTCTTTATCTGAAAGAAAATATTTGGAGATTTGAGTTTTAGATTTCTTGTTATATTCGAGCTTGTTTCTTTTTCTTAAAATATTTTGAATTTTGAGATTTAAAAAAATTTTATTAGTTTCAAGTATACAGTACATTAGACATTTACAGTTTATAAAATGATCCCCCTAATTACTCCTTCTCTCCTCTGTCTCTCCGTCTAGCTAATACATTAATGCTAACTGCATTCCCTATGCCGTGCTCCCCATCCCTGTGACCATCTATCAACTACTAATTTTTTGAGGTTTCTTGTGTGAATATTTTGCATTAGTTTCTTCTATTCAGTAGGTGGATGTAATTCTTTTTTTTTTAATTTTTAATTTTTAAAAATAGATCATCACTAAGTCAAACAACTATTTTGCTTTTATGTTTTCAATTATGATAACATTAGAGTTTTGAATTATTGTTGTCTGAATTAAATTTTTAAAGTTTTTAAAAGAATTTTTTTAATATACTAACAACTATTAGTAAGAAAAAACTAAAGCAACTCTTCTCGATATTTAAATGTGACAATTTTTTTTTCAGTTGGCTATCCAGTTGGAATAAAATCCTAATATTTATTTTTCTTTTTACTCAAATTCATTTGATTTCCATATATTTTGAAATACTTTTAAAGATATTAGGTATAAAAAATATAACAAGATTCTTATTTTTGTAAATGCAGTATTTATGTCCTATAGTTGCTATATTTTGAGGAATACTTAGAAGTCTGAATTTGAGTTCTGAGCCTTGAAGTTTTGCAACTCAGTGATCTTGTAAAAAGTTGATGTCTCTGAGTATTTATTACCTTATTTTAAAGTAAACATATTATCACTTTCACAGAATTTATGTTGAGAAATAAAAGTGATAATATGGTAAGTGCTTTTTGTAACCTGTATGATTCTATGTACAAGTCGTTATTTACATATCTCATTCCTTATCTAAAAATGAAGTGCTTTCAAAAATATTTTAATAGATATATTTCTTCTTGAAAGCTTTTAAAGTACAATAGAAATTATGCACCAAAATTACAGTCAAACACTCTAATACATTCTTGTTTGATGGGTTTTATGTTTGTTCTATACACATATCTTGAAACTGTTCCAAATAACACTTTTACTATAAACAAAAGGGATGGGTATGAGTTACATGGGGTACAGATTTTTTATTGTGTAGATTATATCTTTGTATGGAAATTTTAGAATGAACATATTCTAAATATCTTGTGTTGCTAAATATCTTGTGTTGCTAGGGATTTTAAGAAGCTTAGTAGAGTTCCTTGATGTCACTTAACATCTCAAAAGCCCATCTTCTGCTTTACTCAATGTTGACAATGTTTGATTTGCCTTCCTAAAATGTCATTGTGAGAATGAAATCAGATACTTTGTCTACATGTAATTCTTTTACAAATGTAAGAAATCATATTTTTATTATGTTCATTTTCAATGATCAGAAGTAACATTTGGGAGGCATAATGAGTTCTTGACATATTTACCAGTCAACCGATTTTAATTTTTTTCCCATTTTTGTAATACAACAGTTCTTCCATTTTTTTTTGTTTTTAGTTTCATTAACTATTTCGCACATTTTCTTTGAATTTCTATTTTTGATTTTGTAAACTACTTGAGCTAAACACTTTAATTTTTAATTTTTAAAAATATTTTATGACAAAGAAACACTTTATGCTATTTATTTTGTCTCATTTAGGCTTAAGCAATATCCTATATATTTGAATAGGTTGAAATTTCAATGCCGTAAACCTATGGTTATTTATTATTCTCTGATCTAGTTTTATAAAACTATATATATATATATATAGTTTTGTGCCAGATTATTTTATTTAAAAAATTTTTAAATTTCTTTTAATTTATAGTTGACATATAACATAGCGATTGGTCTTTTATCACATCATACACATAGCACCAAAAATAAAATGTATATCATTGTCCTTAAATACCTATATCGCAAGTGGATAGGAGCAAATAGAGAATCAGTGCAATAAATCTGTTGCCTTTGTGGAGATGGTACTAAAGGCTCACTTTTATTTGAATGTCTATTCTGTATAATGAGCATATTCAATCACTGCCTTTTGCTATTCGGAATTCCGGAAAAACTTGTGTTTCTAGAGCATGGTATGGTGTCATTTACCCTTTATTTGATATGGATGCAAATTTGCACATTAAATTGAATAATTTTATTTATTTCAATTAAAATGTATTATTTCTTCACATTCTCATTGTCAAAACAAAATTTCATTAATACACTTTATAGGATTAAAGTGCAAATAGTTTTCGGTTAGGTTTATCAGGGCAAAGACATAGCAGAATTCAATATTAAGACAGGATGATTGAAGTTAATGCTAGTGTCAAGTCACATGTCTATATAAGCAGGTGAGGCATGCTTGCCAAAGTTTGGCAAGAAATAATTATAAACTTGATAATACATTTTAGATAATTATTTAAAGATTTTTTTATTATCAAAAATAATTTGAAAAACAACTTGAGTAATGTATATTTAGATGTAGATATAGGTAAATTATTTTGTCTATTGATAAATAATATGACAATTGTTTTCTTTCAAATTATCATGTTTTCAACCTCTTAAAAATTGCAATGAAACTTGTTTCATTGAGCAATGTCATTTATTAATATTGACAAGTGTTCAAAAGAGGCTTATATCTCATCTATTTAAAATACAATCTCTAAATAAATGCCCTCGAATTGAGTATTGATATTCATTAAGAAATATGTACTTTTCATTCCCATTGTCAAAAATACACGCCATCCCAAAAGACCAGCAAACTCTGTTTAAATTTTGAATCAAAACAAAGTAAGTCTCTCTCAATAGAACCAGTAAAAGAGGACTTATGGCTTTTCCCTTACACAACAGAGCCAAATATTGTCTAAGTAAATTTTGTAAAAATTATGTGACCATACAAAATGGAAAAAGAAGGTGAAGAAGATGTGATGGTTGAGGAAGAAGAGGAACAAGTGGGAGGAAGATGAAGGAGAATAAATTTTGACAGAAATAAGTGAAAATAACACAAAATGCCAAGTTTCCAGGATATATCTTTGTTTCTAAGAAATCTAGAATAAATACTATAGATTTAAAATAGTCTAACTTTCTAAATAATGTCAAAAAATTCTTTCAATTATATTTTTTCTGTTTCAGTATATGTTTTATCTTCCTTTGGGAATGCCAATTCTGAACCTATAAGACAAACATATTCAATGGGACCACCATGACATTAAGTATATCTTAATTAATCTAAGTTTATGAACATTAAATATTTTTTTAAAAATACATCATTTGGAGAGTCAAGCAAAGTTTTTTAGTTGTTTTTACATGAGAAAAAATCCAGGCTATCAAACATTTCACAAAAACAATGAAATCAAATATAAACTCAAGAATGACTATAGGATATTCAGTGGAAAAAAGTAGAAAGTAAGAATTTTCATATAAACAGGCTATTATTTAAATATAAATTCAATATTTCTGATAAATCTTACCAAGAAATATTGTTCCCTTAACTTTTAAGAAAAACACTTGAAAGATTAACTATCGCCCATTCAAAATAATGTGTGAAGCTGTAGCAGAAGACCAGGAGAAAATTTTGATATATATAACTGCAGAGCTAAGATGAAAACCAATGCGATATAACAGAATATTGTGTGTGAGTGAGCTAATGTCAAAATTATGTAAGAAAAAGTATCACAGAATGGAAATAAAAGATAGACCATAAATAATATTGCTTATTGCTTCCTTTGTAATAATCAGAAGTCATAAACAATCATGAAGAAAAAAAATGAAGTAGAATGTTATAAGCATATTTAAAGTATAAAGTTAATCATAAAGAAGGATAATTATGTTTTGATTAAAACTGAGTGGTAGAAGACAGACGATAGGAGAAGAGAAAAATTTAATAGAAAAAATATGCATACAGTATCAGAGGTCTCCAAGATCATACTCAGATTCAATGATTTGCTAGAAAGACCAACAGAACTAATAAAAATTTAAAAAAATAATTATTGAAAAAAGAATTGGATTAAAATAATGGCTAATCTCTTGTCTCTTAACAAAAATCTTTTTTAAAGATAAAATATAGCCACCAAAGAATTGGTTAAAAAAAAAAAAGACAAAATCATGAGAATTTACTTAACTCTATGCAAATATATTTTTAAAATTTATAAAATAGGCAATTTTTCAGAAAAAAATATTATCAAAAACAACTTATAACAAGCTTATTTACAGTGATAAACTAGAGAATTTTTCAAAAAAACAATCTTCCCAAAGCCCCAAGACTATACACTTTCCCTGGTGAATTCAAATAAACCTTTAAAGATCAGACAATTCCTAGACTGTGTTAATAATTCTGAAACACAGAAAGAAGAAAAACTTTAAAATTATTTTTAAATCCTATATAACCTTTTTACTCAAATGTAACAAACATTTCTTCCAAAAGAAGTAAGTCCATACCAACCTTAATTATTGGTATTAATGCAAAGTTCTTAAAAATTAGCAAACAGAATGTAGCAGACTGTTAAAACATGACCACACTAGTTTGTCACAGAAATGCAAACAGACTTCAATGATGAAAGTATATAACACTCATTATATTAATAAACCCAATTTAAAAATGAAACTCTTCACAAAAAATGAAAAGGCATTTGACAAAATTCAGCATATGTGCTAGAAAGACATTCAAAAATCATCAGAAACTACCTTAATGAGATGATACATGTCTCAGCCCCAAATTGCCATCATACACAATAGGGAAATACCTTAGGCACATTTACATATGCCAGGGCCAAAATAATAATAGGAGCTGGCTATCGTGCTGATTAATTGTCATCCTTTTGGAAATATTAGCTTATATTAGAAATTTAGCAATTGAGAAGGAACAGGTAAAACTGTTGATATTCTTTGATATGATTGAATAATAAAATGATCTTCAGAATCAAGTGAAAATGATTATAAACAGCAAGGTAATTCAGTCAAGTAGGAAATTGTGAAAGTATTGTAGAGAAAACTGTTCCCTTTCTCTGTGCATGTGTATCAGATAAAAGATTTCATTTATTTATTTATGTATCTAATTATTTATAATTATATGATGTGTATTAGTGTGCATACATATATATCAGGTATAACATATAATGTGAGACAAGATCCATTTCACAAGTTAAGAAAATAGATAAAATACTTAGGAAAATTAATAAAAACTGCACAGTTTTATAAGAAAATATATAAAACACTAATAAAAGTATTCAAAAAATAATTCTATTAAAATTATATTCAATTAGAGTGGTGTTTTAAACTAGAAATCAGTCATTTGCCCTATTTTCTTGACTTACAAATCTAATTTAAAAGTCAGGAACATCTGAATTACTGATGCAATGTAGTTGTGCTGTCTGTCTCTGGATGAGCAATATTTACTCCAACATGTTTTCTGAGTTCTCACTCTCTCTTCTCACCCCCTCATGTGATACATCTGCCTTAGAAATAACAAAAAAGGAACAAAGCTTGCATTTGGAAAACAACAGGGATAAAGGCTCATTTGTTGTTCCTCAAAGATTCATGTCAAGCAAACAAAAAGGATGCTAACCTCCTCTGGTGGACAGCAACGCCTCCAACTAAATCTACTACGGCTGGTTTCATGCTTTTAAAACTCTCACAGTCGGAATATTCACCACAGAATAGCAATCTGACAACTGGGTGTATTTAATGTCATTTATATAAAAAAACTAAAAAGCCTAAAATTTTTCCCAAGCAGGCTCTGATAAACAATATCTCTCCTCACTAATATTACAATTATCTGGTTTATTGTTTAATAATTTTTCCCATTAGAGCAATGCTATTTGTATTCAGAAATGTCTATAAAAATTAAACTATAATTAATGTAATGATTATATAGAAAATAACTCATGTAGCCTATAAATCAACTTAAATTAAAAGTAGTACTAATTTCATCCTCAAAGATTTCAAAAGAACATATGATAATGCAACTTGATGCTATAAAAAATAAGCCTATGTCTTGGAATCTGTGTCAGAATCACGAGTCTGGTTGACTTCTGTCCATGTGTACAATAAATCAGCATTGTTATTAATGTGCTCCATATTAAAGTAAGAAGATAAAATCATAAATTTGGAGACAAGCTGCTTAAGTTTGAATCCTAAGTACTCAACATATAACTGTGTGACCTCAAGTAAATTAACTTTCTTTACTCATTTTCTTCATCTCTGGAACAGGGATAATAGAAGTTATTTCTGCAATGATAGCTGTGAGAAGTAAAGGAGATAACTCTGAAGCAATCCCAAGAGTATTTAGCACCTAATCAGCACTGGGTATGTTAGGTGTTTTTATTACCAACATTATAGTTATTTTTATCCTTCTTATCAAGTCATACATAATAATCTGATTAACCAGAAAACAATTACATTGCCTTTTTTTAAATTCAGTTTTGTTCATTTCTTGACATTAAACTCTTCACAGCAGTCAGTAAATTTGAGATAGATCTTATAATTCCTTGAATTACTATCCTAATTGTGCTTCTAATTCGCTGGTCACAGGCCATGCCAATTCTTGAAATGTCTGGTTTTCAAAAATAAAAACACTGTAGCTATCAATTTCAAGGTCAAAATAGAAGACTGAGCACATATTGAGATACACCTACTTCTTAAAAACACATGAATGTAGTTGGAATATATTTTAAAATGCTTTAAAATACATTCCTAAATGCCAAGATAACAAAGAGAAGTCTCCAGAACTAGAATGGAGAAGAAATCTGTAAGACTGAATGTAGGAGAAATAAAGTTGTAAAATGGATTCTGTGTGGAATTCAAAGGCAGACATTAGGAGCATGGTTTGAAAGCCACCACAGAGAGCCCACTAGGGACTTCCTCTTGCAAATCAAAGAAGGATTATGCACAAACGGGGACCACACTAACTTTTTTAACCTTAGCCATGCTTGCAATAAAAAATTAATCGTCCATTCCTTACCGTGCTGATGCAGTGAAAAAAATTGATTCAAGGTAGGAGAATGCTTTAAGATCAGAACAAATTAACACATATACATAAACTAAATGTAAGCCCATACTTCCAAGGGATGTGCCAGAGTCACCTCCTAGGAAAGATATTACCCGGGAACAATAACTCACAGCAAAGAAACACACACAGAAACATACACAGGAAGTGAGAAAGTTGAAAATCATGAAAAACATTTTAGTCACTCACTTTCAAGAATGGGAGAATTCATAACTAATATATGAGAAGTTATAGAGTAATCCTAAAATAACTTAATTTAAATATACTTAAAATTTAAAAGAAATTAAATCTATTCACATTACCCATTGAGCACACATAAGAGATTATTATATAGCAAAAGCCACATGTTTAAAATCATCAAGGAGGGATATTTCAGTGATGCTAATAATGGCTAAAATATTTGCGGACTAAACATACACCTCTTTTTCTAAGGCCTCTATATGCTGTATCTCATTTAATACCTACAAAACCATATTACTAGCCTCATTTTCAACATTTTTACAGATAATGAAACTGAGTCAAAAGTTTATACAATGGCAGATATAACTGTGAGAGTCTTTGAGAACATATTTAAGTGTACAATATTTAATATCCATTTGACATCAATCATACAAGAGCTAAAAGCAGGACACAATGTACTCTGTAAAGCTGCTTTTATACTAAATAAGTGAACCTGATAAAATTCAAGTGACCTGCTTTGACTCTAGAATAATGCACAGAGAAAGAATGGTTAGCATGTCTCTTCCCTTCCCAGACATCCATGTTTTAGCTGAGTATCTGACATGAATTTTGATTAGCAAACATTGTTGTAAAAAAGACCAAAAATTGTAATGTTGACAAAATGTGCTAAGTATAAATAATATAGACAATTTTCAGATCAATTCTTTAGAGGAACTTTATAGGCTGTGATAAGACATTCTGTGCCAAATATATATATATTTGTTGTTGGTTGTTTTATTAAGAATTCTAGTAATATATGCAGAATAATTTAGGTTGTAAATCTCGGCACAAACATTTTAATGATAACGAAGTATATGGATTTTAAATGAATGTATTATTTTTTCTTTAGTGGCTTTTCTATTTTAAAGTAAGGTGATAGCTTTTGCCATTTATGATTCAGATT
>NW_011888808.1:6265974-6272295 GCF_000151845.1 Pteropus vampyrus | reverse complement strand
GCAAACATTGTTGTAAAAAAGACCAAAAATTGTAATGTTGACAAAATGTGCTAAGTATAAATAATATAGACAATTTTCAGATCAATTCTTTAGAGAAACTTTATAGGCTGTGATAAGACATTCTGTGCCAAATATATATATTTGTTGTTGGTTGTTTTATTAAGAATTTTAGTAATATATGCAGAATAATTTAGGTTGTAAATCTTGGCACAAACATTTTAATGATAACAAAGTATATGGATTTTAAATGAATGTATTATTTTTTCTTTAGTGGCTTTTCTATTTTAAAGTAAGGTGATAGCTTTTGCCATTTATGATTCAGATTTATGCCTCACAGGAGACCTTAAACAATCTTATGAATTGGGTTACTCTGAATGTCATAACACACCTCAAGATTCTTACTAGGTGACATTTTTTTTCATTTACTAAAAATAATACATAAAAGGTATTTTTGTCATTCTTCAAGTCAAATAATCAATGTGATTTTAGATAAACATAAAGCTATAATTTCTGATCTATGTGTTTCTTTTCTTTTCACCTTTCATGCACTTTAGAGTAAAGTGTCTGCTAGCTTCAAAGGACCAAAAAAAGTTTGTTTGTTTTTTTTTCCCCAGAAGTTACCAAACTCCCCCAAATGTTGATGCTTTTTGACACTCCCATTTTAGGTGTTCAATGACTTCTTTCCACTTCTTTGTCTCTCAATCTTTTACTCCACTTTCCCTGCCCCATTACTATCCCACAAAACATTGCTTTGGCTCTCTGCCAATATATTCTGTGTGCATATACCTTCCTTTTATCTGCATACTTATTTATTGTATTAATATGTAAACAAACCCATGGTCACATGTTAATGGCTGTGGAAGGCTTATCAGTCCTTCTTCATTAATGTGCGAATTCTACAAGGATTCCCTCTCCATTTTTTCAACTGCATGTATTATAGCCAAGACAACCCTCTCCATCTGCGGCAGGTGTTATTTAATCCAATGAAACATATGAAAGAGGGCATTTAAGTGCTGTGACCAGCCAGTGAGCTAACTAAATGGGAGGGGCAAATAAGTCTTAGGGCAACTATCAAAAACATATACTGAAGTTAGCAATTAATTGTTATAGCTAAGTGGTAGTATGCTCTTCTATTAGAGAAAAACTGTAGTGATAGAGTTTACCTTTCACAATGGCCTATTGAAAGGTGATGGATAGAACAGCCTCACAAGATGCAGTGGAAACAGATGTCTGTTATCTATGCACATACCCCAGATATCAGGTTAATTTTTTTTTTTTTTTTAAATATTTGACTCTGCTAAGTCATGATTAGGAACCCTAGGATTTACTAGTGTTTGTACACTGTCCTTCTCCAAGCAAAGACCTGTATTTTTGCTACATTGTAATTGCTTTTTTTGGTCTATTTTCCTACAAGCTCTGTGAAGGGAGGCGGATTCTGTGTCTGATGCAGCACTGGCCACAGAATTTGAAAGCACAAGAAATGTTAGTAAGCATACATGGAGTGGGACCACTTTAAAATGTCTCTACATCCCCAGAGTGTGTCTAAACACAATGTCCATTACATGTTTAAGTAGTATAGAGTGTTTAAAATTTACTCACTGTTTGATTTCAAGACTGCTGGTAAGAGGCACATTTTCCCCTTTTGTTATATTTGAACACCCAAAACTTGTCAAAATCGCTAAGTCAACTACAGGTAAATGTCCCTGAACTAATGCTATTGTTTAAGTGATGTGCAACACTCATGAATAAGTGACATGCAACACTCATGACTATGATATCCTCAAAACATCCAGATCCTCAAGGCAAAGTCATACCATGTTTTCTATGACATCTCATTCAGAATCATCTACATGTTTATGGAGGATATGATCAAGTCATCAGGCAACAGAAAAATGTATGTCCAGTTACAACAAAATTAGAGATTTGCTTAACATTATAGAATACTTAGAATCAGCAAGTCACTTCTTTTCACTCAGAAAATTCTCATTCTGGTGAAAAATAATACATTCATGGGTAAGAGAGAATATATTTGAAATGGAGAAAATCTCCTGAGGTAATGTGGTAGGTAAAAAATATAGAGAATAATGATATTTGAGCAGAAAAATTAGGTTTGTTTACATGGATGGACTGGGGGGGAAAAGTATATCATGAAACATCAGCTAAATAGTTAAATTTTTAAACAGAATTTTAAATAAAATAATTTGAAAATATTTGCATAGTTTGATGAATTCAGCTTTACATATACCTAAGTACAAGATGACTTAAAATGTTTTATGAAAAAATGAACAAGTCACATTAATTTAAAAAATTAGTCTATGTATATTGTCTGTCTTATGATGTTACATATATTACATGACACAAAACAGGGTTGGAGGCATTTAAAATAACAAATAGTCAAATGGTGAACAGATAAATTACACAAACATACTTGTATGATGAATACATGTTTATTCTTCTTTTCATAATTAGAAACATCTCATGTGAATATGATAAACTTTCTTCAAATATACCTTATAAATACTTGCAGTTTTGTTCATGTAAATCTAACACCAAAAAAGGACTTTCTGTTCAAAAGAAACAAAACAAGTTTTTTATAATATTCTTAGAACAAATGCAATATCACTAAAGAAAAAAAAAATTTAAATCGTAAAGAGAAATTGAATTTATGCCACACATGAAAATGTATTTTTAAATCGGAATGTTTGTTATAAACCATTTTCATAAATATGAGTCTTCTTGTAATGTGGGTGTTTACAGTATGCCTTTTTCAACAAAAAGATCTCAAAGACAGTACAGAATTTTTCTCTCTTAAAATATGGTTCAACTGAAAGGAAAAATAATCTCGCCCAAAATTTGGAGCTATTATACTGAGATTATTTTGCTCCCAGTGTTTATAATTTTACTTTTCATTTGATAATTCAACCAACTATAACTTTTCTTTTTTTAGTTAAGTTTATTGGGGTAACTTTGGTTAACACAATTACATAATTTTCAGGTGTACATTATAATTTGACATCTATATATTTTATTGTGTGATTACCACCCAAAGTCCAGTTTCCTTCGGCTACCATATATTTGATCCTCTTTACCCGCTTCATTTTCCCCCTTTTCCCCTATATTTGACCTCCTTTACCCTGTCTACCTCTCCCCTCCTCCCCCACCCCCTTCGTTATCACTAGTCTATAGTCTTCTGGTAACCACTAGTCCATTGTCCATGGTCCTGTTCATTTGTTGCTTTTAGGTTTATATCCCACGTATAAGTGATATCATGTGATTTTCAACTTTTTCAGTCTGGCTTATTTCGCTTGGCATGACTATCTCAAGGTCCATTCATGTTGTCGCAAATGGCAGTATTTCATCTCTTCTTATGGCTGAGTAAGATTCCATTGTATATATGTGCCACAGCTTCTTTAGCCAATCAATTATAACTTTTGTTGATAAAAAAACCAAAAAACAAAAAAACAGGGATCGATAGAATATGAAATGAATTAAATGTGTTCATTTTAAATATTGATATTTGGTATTTTAATTTTGAATTGAATTAAAATCTAATCTAGGATATGCAGTAAAGAAAGATGATGAAAGATAAAATAATTCTGCAATCTTGATGACCTAAACTTGCCATTACCTAACTAATGTATTGCTTATTGGAAAACTTTAAATCTCAATTATAAAAAAACTGAAGGTTTCAAAGTGTTAGTATTTGGCAATATCCCAATGTAAGACCAAAAAAAAAAAAAATCCATTTATTTGAGAACTGTTGGCTCTTTGCCTTGTTCGAATAAAACATTTAAATCCTATGCCAGCAATTAATATCAACAGTAGGCAAATGTCCAAATATTATAATCTATTATGCACTTTTTAAAGGCTTTTACCACTTACTCTACATTTATTACAGGTCATTATATTCATTATCTCATATAACCTTCAAAATCAGTTGATGTAGAAGTTACTTCCTGTTTTACAAACAAAAGAAATGGATGCTAGGAGGAGTAAAACTCTTTCACCAGGTGAATAGTGCTGCATTTTGACTCAAATCTGTTACATTGAAATTCCACCCTTTGTCACTAACTTACATGGACTTTATTTGGACCACTAAGTGAAGGATAACTTGGATTATTAAAAAGTTAATAAAGATTAAAAAAATCTCATTTTTTTATATGTCTTTTAAAACAATAAGTGGATTCTTTCTGCTTTGAGACTTTTCCTGTGACGTATAATGATCATGTTTATTTCAGATTTATGATTTTGATTTTTGCAGATAAATATGATCATCCACCTGATTTAAAAATCTAGTACTTGAAATGTAGACACATATCAGAATCATTCTAGACTTTTCAATTGTCAACTTTAAGAATCTAAGGCCAAATACCTGTGGAAACAAAACTCAGAAGAAATATTTTTCAAATATTAAATTTACTATTATAGGAATAGATATAGAAAATATATGTAAAGGAAATGAAAGTGTTTTTATTTCTTCTTGTAAAAATGTATTTAATGCATTTATTTGTATAGGATTTGGGCATAATAAAACCATTTTAGATTTACATATAAATCTCTTTTTCCATATTACCATTATAGACCAGTTTTTTATTTAGTAAATTTCCTCATTGATGCATGTTTATTCCTACATGTTTCAGGATTCATTTCAGAACTTATGAGCTGCTGTCTGCATTCTATCTTTTCATTATGATTCACAACTCTATGTGTACGCTCATTTTCTTGGTACATTTTGGGCAATTCATTAGCGAAAGGGATGCCTTTAATTTTTGCTAAGGCAATAATTTCAGTTACTAGCTTATATTTTCCAAAAGATATTTACATTTGTATAGTTGCATTTGACTTTTCTAAAAGAAATGGGTAATGTTGGAAATGGGAAAACTAAGTCAAAATGTCAGAATAATGGGTTACAACTTTTTTGATTTATCTTGCCTTTCTCAAAACTGATTCATGAGAGCAGTTGCCTATTTGATCTAGGTATAACATCAAATACAGCCTTTTAAAATATGAAGACGAGATATATTTTTCAATTCAAATTTTATCCTGGTGTTGCTTTTGTTGTGTGTGAATGAATTTGTTCTGTTATTTTTCTTAATTAGATATAGTGAAAAATATGACAATTATGTTTAGTGAAATGATGTCTGGACTATATTTCTCTATGTTAATTGTAGCACGGATCTCTCTTAGTACTTCTCTGATCAACCATCTGTCAAGCTTTGTTGTACCCTTTTCTAAAGTTTAGCATGTGGATTTTTTCTACAACTGCCCTTGTATTCCTAGAGTCATTTACCAGCAACAACAGAAGTTCAGAAGTACCTGAGAGTTCAGTCCATATACCTGTCTGCAATGACTGCTGCTGGAGTTGGAGAGCCCAGCCCTCTTGTCTGGAGTTGGACCAAGTTCATAGGCACAATTTATATTGCAGGACTGAGCTGTGTGATCATGCTGAAGCTTGGACTTATCTAAAATTACACACATTCTTAGTTTCTTCCTCTCTTGACTATCTCCTCCCACTCTTTTACTTTTTTTTTTCCTTGAACCTGATGTTTAATAAATCACTTGCATGAGAGCCCTTTTCTAAGATTTTATTCTAAGAAATTTAAATTACAATATTTTACTTCATTTTTCCCAACACTCAAGAACATTAACTGATACAATGAGGATTGAGTGACAAATATGTGCTATAATTCCTAGTAATAGAAATTATGTTAGTGGTAATTAGGTCACGCTGAGGGTGAGAGCAAACCCAAAATAACAGTGGATTCAAAATGATCAGTGTTTCTCTCTCGCACACATATATTGGTAATTCAGGCTTAGCATGGAACTTTTGACCATCAAGGACAGATGCTCCTTTTGTTTTCTATTTTGTTCAATAAGAAAATACATATTCTAATCAAATATGGTTGTCTGTTTCAGAAACTTCAGTAAGATTTAAGAAAAAGAGGAGTGAATTCCTTTAGTTTAAAGACACTTTTTAATAGTTTAAAAGGTCACATTTGGACTGAGGTCATCACTAAAACAAGTTTTGTGACAAAGGAGGATGGGAAATCATTTTTATTTTGGTTGGTCATATGCCTAGTAAATAGTAGATATGCCTTGACGGAGTACTTTAAATAGAGAATAGAATATTGAGAAAGAAAGAGTGGCCTCTGTCACAACAAGAAAAAATGAATTTCATCTTTTCTTTTAATCATTAAATTATCATATAGGAGTGTTGTAGGCATTCCAAAAATGTGAATTAATAATATCTCAAAGACTTCTTTATAACCAGTTAACTGCACTTTTGTTGTTATTTTAATTGAAGTAATAAGTCTAAAATAT
>NW_011888808.1:6250056-6265924 GCF_000151845.1 Pteropus vampyrus | reverse complement strand
TAAATTTCCTCATTGATGCATGTTTATTCCTACATGTTTCAGGATTCATTTCAGAACTTATGAGCTGCTGTCTGCATTCTATCTTTTCATTATGATTCACAACTCTATGTGTACGCTCATTTTCTTGGTACATTTTGGGCAATTCATTAGCGAAAGGGATGCCTTTAATTTTTGCTAAGGCAATAATTTCAGTTACTAGCTTATATTTTCCAAAAGATATTTACATTTGTATAGTTGCATTTGACTTTTCTAAAAGAAATGGGTAATGTTGGAAATGGGAAAACTAAGTCAAAATGT
This sequence comes from Pteropus vampyrus, assembly GCF_000151845.1. NCBI lineage: Eukaryota > Metazoa > Chordata > Mammalia > Chiroptera > Pteropodidae > Pteropus > Pteropus vampyrus. Next base: position 6,265,627 of record NW_011888808.1, on the reverse strand, counting down.
CAGAATAATGGGTTACAACTTTTTTGATTTATCTTGCCTTTCTCAAAACTGATTCATGAGAGCAGTTGCCTATTTGATCTAGGTATAACATCAAATACAGCCTTTTAAAATATGAAGACGAGATATATTTTTCAATTCAAATTTTATCCTGGTGTTGCTTTTGTTGTGTGTGAATGAATTTGTTCTGTTATTTTTCTTAATTAGATATAGTGAAAAATATGACAATTATGTTTAGTGAAATGATGTCTGGACTATATTTCTCTATGTTAATTGTAGCACGGATCTCTCTTAGTACTTCTCTGATCAACCATCTGTCAAGCTTTGTTGTACCCTTTTCTAAAGTTTAGCATGTGGATTTTTTCTACAACTGCCCTTGTATTCCTAGAGTCATTTACCAGCAACAACAGAAGTTCAGAAGTACCTGAGAGTTCAGTCCATATACCTGTCTGCAATGACTGCTGCTGGAGTTGGAGAGCCCAGCCCTCTTGTCTGGAGTTGGACCAAGTTCATAGGCACAATTTATATTGCAGGACTGAGCTGTGTGATCATGCTGAAGCTTGGACTTATCTAAAATTACACACATTCTTAGTTTCTTCCTCTCTTGACTATCTCCTCCCACTCTTTTACTTTTTTTTTTCCTTGAACCTGATGTTTAATAAATCACTTGCATGAGAGCCCTTTTCTAAGATTTTATTCTAAGAAATTTAAATTACAATATTTTACTTCATTTTTCCCAACACTCAAGAACATTAACTGATACAATGAGGATTGAGTGACAAATATGTGCTATAATTCCTAGTAATAGAAATTATGTTAGTGGTAATTAGGTCACGCTGAGGGTGAGAGCAAACCCAAAATAACAGTGGATTCAAAATGATCAGTGTTTCTCTCTCGCACACATATATTGGTAATTCAGGCTTAGCATGGAACTTTTGACCATCAAGGACAGATGCTCCTTTTGTTTTCTATTTTGTTCAATAAGAAAATACATATTCTAATCAAATATGGTTGTCTGTTTCAGAAACTTCAGTAAGATTTAAGAAAAAGAGGAGTGAATTCCTTTAGTTTAAAGACACTTTTTAATAGTTTAAAAGGTCACATTTGGACTGAGGTCATCACTAAAACAAGCTTTGTGACAAAGGAGGATGGGAAATCATTTTTATTTTGGTTGGTCATATGCCTAGTAAATAGTAGATATGCCTTGACGGAGTACTTTAAATAGAGAATAGAATATTGAGAAAGAAAGAGTGGCCTCTGTCACAACAAGAAAAAAAGAATTTCATCTTTTCTTTTAATCATTAAATTATCATATAGGAGTGTTGTAGGCATTCCAAAAATGTGAATTAATAATATCTCAAAGACTTCTTTATAACCAGTTAACTGCACTTTTGTTGTTATTTTAATTGAAGTAATAAGTCTAAAATATAAAAAAAAATAAATTTGAGGCAAATCTAAATGGCATAAAAGTCTGTAAATGCCTGCGAATGACTTTTAAGGCTATTTAGTGTCTTCTAGCATTCAACTCCTTATCCCAAAAGTCTGTTTGAGTGCAAGACTTCCTCTCTAGCAAAGATTCATTCTTGTTATATGACTCTAAAGAACTGTTTCAGCTGCTTAAGGAGACAGAAATGTCAGTCTCCTTTGTGCTATGATTTTGCAGAACGATTCTCATGAATAAATATTTTGAAACCATCTAACATTCAGCGAGTCTATTTAGAAATTTGTTTACTATGAAAGCTACCATTTTATGTAGAAAAAGAATCTGTATCTAGAAAAAATGTTTCATTGGAATGACAAATGTTCAATATCACTCTGACTTCAAAGAGAGTCTCAGAAGCCTTAACACTAATTCTCTCAGTCAGGTTTTCAGAGATATTTACCTAATTAATATAATCTATTTAATAAAAAGTGGTTTAAAATCACCCATTCACTTGGGTATTTTTAAGGGGTTTAAACTCCATGAAACGAGAGTTATCATGGGGCCTTTTGTATTCATATTTCATCTCCAGCACTTAAGACAGTGCCTGGCCTGAAGTAGAAGTATAATAAATATTTATTTAATTACTATCAATACATAAATATATTAATGAATAAAGAATGGAAATGAGTATATTGTCTTTAGTGATCCAAAATAAAAAGAGGAATAATCTCATTACACTAGCTAGGAAATTTCAGCTGTCAGAAATCCAAACTGTGAGCCTAAGTTTACTCCCCTGCAAATGTTAAAATCATTTTCTTTGACTCAAATAGCAAAGGAAACTTAAAAATGAGAACATATATTTTCTAAAAGCCAGTGTATTCTTGTTTAGTTTGTGTATTTTGTGTGCCACTCTAAATTATAAAACCATAGAGACTGATGCCATAACTGTATTTTTATTGTTCTCTATATATACATGCACACACACACATACATATATATATATAGTTATAGATATACTAAGATACAATGGAGAATTTAGTAATTATTTCTGAATAAATTAATAATGAATGAATAAATTTTTTAAAAAAGGCTTATTGAATGAAATTATAAGAAAAACTAAAAGGACTGGAATTTTTACTGAATCCTTGCTGAAATAAATGTTCAGTCATTAGAATTTACACTCTTGGAGTTAGTCTATGCTCAGAGGAATACTTTCACAAAACAAAAGGAACACCAGATTTCTGGTGAGAGACCCAATGAGATATGCTGGCAGAGGAGACCTGTATCCATGGATAGTATCTATAGTCAGATCTCAGGGGTAAAATAGTAAAGGGCATCAAATGGTCTATGGATTAAGTAATCACAATAGAGTTATAATTTAGTAAGAATTCACCCAGATACAGAAAGTTCAAAAAAAATCAATGACTGCAAATCTAAAAAATGGAACTGAATAGAACCATTAAGAGAGTTCAAAATATTGAAAGAAAAAAACTAGGAGAAGGTAACCTCCAGTATACCAAGCATAAGAGGTAATCACTCAAACTCTGCAGCATCTTGATGTATGTTTGCAAAGCTCTAACATGTTATATATGTAATATTGTTTTCGGTTTCTAATATTGCAATATGCACTTTCTCTACAGGTTATTTATAATTAGCAAGTAGATTTTTCTCCCACTATATTTTACCTTTTTCTTTTTCTCTAAACCCAGTATTCACTTAGTTTCTGGCAAATGTCAGTGTTGCTTTAGAAAAAAAGAGTTCAAAAACCTAGACTTGCTGTAGGGAGACTAAAGAAAGAATCAAAGTTGGAAATACATCAAATTATTGAGTAAAAATATGGATGTTATGTTTCTTTCAGGGTAAAAAACATTAGCCATAGTTTTATAATATTGTTATATATCTAACGGTTATCATTTGTGTAAAATAATTGTAATATGATTGCTATATTGCAAATGTACCAATAATGTGGTAAGCACCTACTATGTTCCTAGACCGCTTCTTTATTTTCAATATTGACAGAATTTTACTTATCAAGTGACAATTAATTTATATAATTAGTTTTACTCATGCATATTTAATTCATTCTTTTGTTTACCTAAAAGATAGATAAAACATTTTCAGAGTGAATTTTAAATTAAAAAACAGAAAAAAATAAACAATAATTTTTGCTTTGTAAGTACTTTGTTAATCATGAAATAGATATGATTAATCAATTTTATAGTGATTTTAAATTTTCAGTTGAGCAATAGATGATGGATTAGAATTCTTCAAAAACATAATCACTTTTAATTGCAACCAGAGCAAGGAAAGAAAAAAAAAAAATCAGGTCGATATTTCTATTCTTACTTTTTTGTCATTTATGAAGGAATGATTATAATTTTATATTATTTAACTATATTTTATTGCCACTAAGTAAAGAGATAATTTGGAAGCAAAATATATTAAAACATTGTGTATTGGTTGCTTTTTTCACTAGACATGGTAATATACTATGCTTAAAATTCAATATCAAAGAAAGTAACCTTAACTTCCAAAATTATTTTGTTTACAAGTTTTCAGTATATTGAAAGCATCAAAGTCAATTGCTATATGTACCATATTTGGTCTGCTTCAGTAATGATACAGCCCTTTAATGAACATAATTCAAACTGATTTGTAAGTATGGGTTTTAAAGAAACTCTTATATTTAGATTATCCTTTATGGAAGATAAAAAAAAAAAACATAAAATGAATTCAAATGTGATCAGAGATATATAATGTCAGCTCATAATCGCCCATGGTGAGAAGAAATTTCATGGAGTGAGAATCTAAAGGCATTGCTTGTCTTACTCTTAAAATGAAAACCTACTAGCTCACAAGCATGCCTTAATTCACTGAATAATGGCTATGCTTTTATGGTGGAAATTCAAGTCAGATGAGGGACTGAAAGAGTACTCAGTGGGAAGTAACTGTACTTCCCCAGAGCTGATGAACTTTGGAACTGAGGTAAGCTGAGGAAAAAAATGGAAATCAGGTATCCTACTGTATCTGTAGCAAGTACTCACACTGATAAATGTAATAGATATTGATGCCTGCCCACAGAGATGAATGATCGAAGAAGAAAAGAGACAATTTTCAGCTCTTCTTGATTCGACATTATTCTTCTCATGAGTACTGCTTGAAAGCTAGCAAAATGATTCCAGAATACCATTACCACTGGAATGTATCTAATTGGATAAGTGGCAGCAGGTCATGGTTCCCACTGATGGAGAGGTAGTTACAGTTACGTTGTATTTTTGTTTAAGGAAACTTTATAATGCTCAGTGAATTTTGTTATTTTTGAGACTACGATAATAATGCTTTTATCCTTATTTCTTTAGGCAGGTATTTGGCACTCCAATCTCTGTATCCAAAACCTATCATATTCCATTATCACTGCAAAACTATAGGATAACACTTACCTTAAAATAAGAAAAAAGAAAATGAAGACTTTGTGTATCTATATATTTATCTAGTACTGAGTTATTCTTCAGAAAACAAATATGTAACTTTAATAAATAACTTTCATCAAGTGCGCATGATGCTATAGTTCTACATGTTTATCAATTTTCCTTATGATAATTTACTGATAGCATAGTACAAGATGATGTACAAAAAACCTTCGTACCAGTGCTTTGTTATTTTAAATGCTTAACAAAAAATATTTTTGTGATTAAATTTTTAATGTCAAATATAAGGATTCTCCAATACAATTCTGGTCAAAATATGTAATGATGAAAGAAAAAAACACATTTCTATAATAATAAGATGAAGAATATTCTGGATTTTTATGGTCCTACTCCTTTTGAATTTGGTGTTATTTTCTGGCTGATCTGCAAGCTTCTTTTTGTCATTTTGGATTTGATATGGGACAAATTGTTTTCATTTCTTAATATTATAAATGTAAAATATATTATGCATAGTACTTGAACTGTACATATATTCTAAAATTATTTTAAATCAAAATTTAGCAACTTAAAATTTGCAGAGGTGGTTATATTTTTTAATAGATACTTAGTGAAAAAAGATATGATTCAATATGTGGCCAATATCCAGTTTTAAAAGAAACACAAATGTTTGTGCATAATTAACATATATATATGTTCAGAATTTTTTTACAGAAGGCATGCTTTGTGTGTGCACACACATACATCCAGATAAGAGTAGCAATATGCCAAATCTCATGATCAACACCTTCTAATTGAATTACCTTATAATCATACTTAAGCAAAATTACATATTTGGATATTTTATTTGAATTCATAAGTGGTTTCAAGTAAGACTGAAGTTTCATTCTCTGAGGGATTTATACAGAGGGAAATTGATCTGAGTCAATCTCACAAGAAGAGTGCTGGGTTGTTTTGTTCAAGTTATTTATACCTGGTGAGCAAGTGGACCCAAAGTCAGAATATCCCAAACAGCTAGGAGAAATTAGGAGAATATGAACATTGCTAATAAAGAAAAAAATATAAATTTCTCATCATCTCTACTGTCGCCCCCCACTCCATGTATATAGTTTTGATAGTGGCTGTGGATTCATGTGGTATGTGGGGGACTGAGAAAGATGTATCCACATCTGGAAGCAGTTCATCCTGCTTCTGCTTTATGTACCTCAATGCATACAAAAAGAAAAACTACTGTGTTTTAACTGTATACGGTAACATTTTCCATCAATGCTGTAACACACTCACTGTGAAGATGACTTTCATGTATGTGTTGTTATCTGTGACTATAATTAACACAATCCAAATAAAAAATTAATCAACTATAGTACTTTTAATATAGTTTTCTATAGAAGAGAAATAGAAAGAAAAATAAAGATTCTTTCCTTTACTTCTGTTCTATAGTTCTCCAAAGGCTCAGTCAATATTACTTAAATATATATTTAAATTGATAAATAAATTCATATACAAGAAATGGAAAATATTAATTTGCTCCAAGTAACTAATCAGTCTAAGACCTTTTTCTCCTTTTTCCATCAATAAAATTTTAAAAATATATAGGTATTTGGAAAATTTCTAGAAGTCCTATATGATATAAAATGAAATCTAGTTTTCTAGTTTTATAAATTAAAAAAAAAAATGTATATCTTTAGCTTGATTATGAGTTGCTCTTGTAGTTACAATGATTGAATCTAATTGTGGCATAGTAATTACAAGAGTCAATTTAACAAATTATTTTTAATAAATCTTGTAAATATTTACTCAATTCACCAAACTTTTCAATGACCTAGAAATTTACTGCCAAAAATAATTTTATATATGTGTAAATCACCTAGGTAGCCAAAAAATATTTAAGCAGTATAGTAGACATGGAGTTGTTTTACCAGATGAAAAGACTTGGGATATTAGTTTATATAATAATAGAAAAAAAAGTCATGGTAAAGAATATGTCAAAATACATTGTCATTGCAAGAATATTTCCAATGCATAGTCCAGTACTACTGAAGGCAAAGGAAAACTTCTGAAAGGCCTATCTTTCGGGATTTGTAAAAAATCAAAATAGTTTTATAATAAACATATTTTCTGGTCATTTTTCTCAATATATTCCTAGAATTTGTCTTTTAGGATCATATCTTAGCTCTGACATTATAATATTTTATAGAACCATTCCTTTGTAGAGGCCCAGCATCCACATTTAGTATTCCTCAATTTGCTCTAGTAGTGTACATTATAATTATTTTTAAACGTACAAATTAGTAGTTAATAAATGATCATGGGGATGGGAAGCACAATGCAGGGAATGCAGTCAGCAGTAATTTAATGGCTAGGTAGAGAGCCAGAGGGGAAACAGAGTAATCACGGGGATCGTTGTGTAAACTATATATGTCTAACCAATGTATTGTATACTCGAAACTAATTTAAAAAAAAGAAATTATACAGGAAAAACAATTTTTAAAATTAAAAAATAAACATGTATAGTATGTAATTAAATTCCATCCACCCATGTTCATAAAGATCAAAACCTCATTTTTTCCCCTTAAGCAGACTATTTATACATTTCATAAAGTTTGGCGAAGTAACACATTTCATAAAAGAGGCACTGCTTTTAATACAATACCATTAGTGAAAGCTTTGATTGAAAGTAAGAGGTGTGTTTAAACTTTTGTTATAAAAATGTGCAAATTAAGGCCTGTTTTATTGTCTCTGCTGTATCAGAAATTTCTACATGATTTGTACAGGTACAAACTTGTACTATCTACTTCAGTAGCATAGCTGGTTCCTTATATATCATGATCCTATGCAACAAAGTTCATTATACAGGAAACTGAGGCTCAGACAGGTTAACTTCCAAGGCCACCAAATTTTAAGGTGGTAGCTCTGAGGTTTTAACCTTCATGTGTCTGTTTTCAGAGCTTGTGGTCTTTGCATTACATATTTATGATCCAAATTCAGGGACAATGCCCATAAAATTGGGATTAGCTTGGTAGTATATTATTTATAGGGTACTTGAAAAGATTTTGAGATTTTAAGTGGGTTGATTGACCATTTGTACTTGCTTCTGAGGGAAATTGTGTAAGATATAAACCTCACAGATACAACAAAGACAGCATGCTTTTTTAAATCAACCATTTGGAGCCTGAAGTGTCTTGTTTATTTTAGCTGAGGCGAAATAAAAATCTTACATCTCTCCAGTCATAATGGAAGTCAGTGAGAAAATATGATTTTATATATAGTAGGCTATTCACTTTATACTCAACTTGTTTTCTATGCACTTAGTCTATAAGCCTCGCCTGACTGGTACCCGGTTTCCTTCTGCGATCATTTACACATTTCCTTGTTAAACAATAAATTTTAAGCCCACCAGTCCCCATTGCTAGGATAGTGCACTGCATGAGCTCAGAAGTGACTTTATAAATATCCAATGGCTGTCTCTCTGGTTCATGTTTCGCTATTTCCCAAGTCCTTCCATTCCGCCACTAGAAGGCTTCATCTGCAACATGGTAATCAGAATCAGCTCCACCTCCCATGAGTTAGTGATATAGTCAAACTTTACTCTCTTAGCTGTATGCTCTCACAACCTCAATTTTATTGTGACTGTTTTACTAATTCTATCCTTGACCCTATCTTTACACATGTGGCTGAATAATTGTGGTTGGCTTAAATAAACAAAATGAACCTTGCAAAGTCTTAAACTAATCTTTCTTTCTCCATGATTAAAAAATCCACAAAGAGAGATAGCATGCCATTGTGTATATACTATGCTTTCTGAGGAAAGAATGTATCTAACATACATTTAATTCAACTGGAATACTATATCCAGAGATTCTGATTAAGATTTTATTATACTTTAAGATGATGATAAATAGTTGGCTCTTAAGTAAATTTCTATTACTCTGCAGATTGTCCAAGCTCTTATTTGCATAAAACTTCAATTTATAGATTTGGCAAGTGAAAAATTCTGCATACACTAATCAGCAGACTTTAGTACTTAAAATTTAAAGCCATAGATTTCGCTGATTATAGCCAAATGTGGTACTTTGAGCTTCATTATATAATTAAATAAATATAATATGTTATTATCTTAAGAAGAAACTCCTGCAGAATAGCTCTATTATATTAAATTACCCATAATTGATTGCATGCATAGCACTCAATACAACCAAGGTTCTCTCATCATATGGTGCTTAATAATTTAACAGTAAAATTTACCTCTTTTCCAAGGAAAGTGAACCTTTACAATTTAATCTGTTTCTAAAAACTTAAAATTTTATTTTTTAAAAGTGTAGACTATGTATTAGGGTAGAATAGGTCATGACACAATGACAAGAAATCTAAAGATTTCTATAGCTGGGCCTCTGTTTTTAAGATACCCAGGGATCCAGGCTGACAGCAATTCTACCACCTTGCCATGGCAACATCTAGACCATGTGGATCTATCTCAGTTGCTGCAAGAGGGAAAGACAAAGGGAGAACTGAATGTGTACTTTTCACTATTTCCCTCCTCAAGTGACATGCATCATTATCATTCAAACCTCACCATCCGGAATAAGAAATATGACTTTGTGTAACTACATGGTGATCAAGAAAATATACTGAATAGAATATTTAGTAAGTGTTGTTATTACAATAACTTGTATAGTACAAGGAGAAAAAAATCAAACAAATAGAAATCACAATTTACTATAATATAGATGTTTCAATGTTAAAAGGCAAAATGATTTAAAGTATAATGAACTGCTTCAAATATCCATGGTTATACTTTACTTTTACATGTCTATATGTGGATCTGGCTATTAGTAAATACTTAACTAAACTTCAAAATATGAGCCCTTTAGCATATTATTCCAGATAATTTTCTCAAGATCTCTGTGGCAGAAGTTTAAATGAGAATATGTATGTGTGTTCTGTGATTTAAGAAGATCTGGAGAGCTTCTTAAATCACAGAACACACATATATATTCTCTTCCTTAACTCCTACAACACTAGACTTTCTAAACTTATAAATAGAATTATAGTATTATAAGTCATTTTAACTACTAATTTAAAACTTATTAATTTAAAATTTTACTTTAAAATTTAAAAATTTTATCCAATATTAAATTATAATTGCTACCAGAAAAGGAAAGAAATGAAACCAATATGAGCTCTTGAAATTGTAAAATGCATATTTGTATTAAATAATCAGCTATACTCCTGTGAAAAGGCATTGGGCCAGGTAAGCAGCCGGAATGAAGAGAATTTAAAAGGGTAGAGAAATATGTCAATATGGAAAGTCTTTAAAACAGAATTTATATTAAAATTGTCATTAATCAAACCAGACTGAAAAAGAAATTTAAAGCTACAAGAACATGACATCCTCTGAACTTCATAAAATGTAAGGGAAAAATTACTATCCAGGAAAAACAAACTGTCACATTTTGCCACTGGGAGTATAATTTGCTAAAGTTTTGTTTGTTTTTTTTAATTAATTACACCATTGTCTATCAAAATTCCTCAAGTGTGCATTGCACTAATATCAATAGTTCTTGCACATTTGTAGAAAAATGTAAAAAGATGTTCATAATCGCATTGCTTTTATACCCAAATGTCACAACAAACCTTAAAAAAATAATAAATAATGGAATACATATTCTATGAAATACTACATAGATTTTAAAAACTGTATATGAAGTAACTTTATGTGGAAATATTCTCGGCAAGAAAGACTCTCCAAGGAATAGAGTTTCATTTTTCTTTTTACAAATGAGGAAACTGAATCAATGAGAGATTTTTTTGGTCTTGATTAAGGCTATAGTACTAATGAGTGATGAAACTAGGAAAGGAACTAAGGCAGCCTTTGTTATTCACACTGAAATATATACGTGAGCTTTAAAGAAAAAAATAAAATTATCCTATTTAATTAAAAAAAAATTCCTGTAACTACATATATACACAGATGCTTTATAAGGAATAGTAGGATAAACATCAAGCTTCCACCGGTAGAACCAGAATACAGGCTTCGTGGAAGCTGCTGCTGTATGTTTTACATAATACTTCTCTAGCAACAGTGCCTTGTTAAGCATTTGATAAATACTTGTTACTGACTTACTGAATGATAGGTTGACTGACTAAATGTTCACAGTGCTTAATTTTGTATAAAAGAGTACATCTGAGAGAAGCACGGTGGCATACTACACTTGTTTTAAGTTTTGATATTATTTGAATTCTTGAAAATAAGATTATGTGAATATATCACTTATATAATTTTATGCTATAGTAACAGATTTTGAAAATTATCTCTAAAGACAAGTAAGTTAGAGTTTCATAAACATTTTAAGTTCATGCTACCTTAGAGTGTCAGTAAGATTTTCAGGCCACCCCTAGTATGTATGTATGTATGTATGTATGTATGTATGTATGTATATATAAAACCTTGAAAATTCTGTATTGAATAAAGCATATTATTTACTAAATTTAGTAAATAGTTAAGCCCGAGCTACTTGTTATATTAGTTTGGATGAAATTGGACAGATGTTTCTATATTTCCTTTGAAAACTTAAAATATCTTATGTTTCCTGAGGTTTCCAGGGGCACTTCTGCATGCATTTGGGTATCACAGTATTATATTAATATTTAAGTTCCTTAGTTGGAAAAATATATTTAAAAAATATATATTTTAAAATTCTGGGGGGGGTGGGTGAAAAGGGGGATTAATAACTACTACAAAATAGTTATGGAGATGTATAGCATAAGGATTACAGACAATAATATTGTAATAACTATGTATAGTATCAGATGGGTACTAGATTTATCAGAGTGATCACTCTATCTAATCACCAGGTTGTACACCTCAAACTAATATATTATTGTATGTTGACTATAATTAAATGTTTTTTAAATAAAATTCCTAATGTAAACTGTTTTAGAATTATTTGTTAAATAATTAGCTTAGAATAAACATAATTAAATAATATTTCATTGTTAATAATATTAATAACTATTCTCCAAGCTAATGTATTTTTTCAAGTTTTAATGATAATAATTTTGTTTAGAGGTATAATCACTTTCTGACCTGTGTAGAAATTATTTATTTTGTGATGGGTTTCTTCTTTTTTTAGGAAAATAAGTTAAATGTATAGTTCTGTGGATGCGGCTTATTGTTTTCATGACCTATTCATTTCTATATAGATAGTTATAATGTTAACATGTCAAAATGAAGTATGAGCTTGATAGCATCTATGATAGCTATTTGAATAGTGACTATTATAAGAATAAAAACACAGATGCTAAAGAGTATTTCACATTTTATCATTTTAAAAATATGTTTCATTTTCCTTATAATGTGTCATATTTTTATGGTGCGGGAAAACCATAAGCCTATCAACACATAAGCCTTCCCCAGAAATTAAGTCGTAGATATATTTAACGATGACACTGAAATAAAATATCTTAAAAAGCATCTGTGTAAATCTGTGAGTTTGATTATTTAACATTCTAAATTGAAAGACAACAAAAGTACAATAGAGATTCTTAATTATCTGATCAGTAATAGTAGTGTATCCATAAAACTTCTCTGTAACTTTTTCCTGAGATGTAAAGATATTATCTTCCTCACAAGTCAGTGTCAGGTCCAGCTAAGCTAAACCTTAACAATTATGCATGGTATAGGTAAGTCATTAAATTAATAAGTGCAGAATTTTATAGATGCTTAAATAATGAAATGTTTTTTTTTTCCTACAATGTTTAAACTTGTTTCTGAAAAATTAAATTGTTCATCTCTTATTTTAATTAGTTGACATTTCATTAATATTTACTCAGGAAAATATTTACCAGTATGTCTGTATAATGTGTCAATCATTACAGTAAGCTTTGGAGATATATAACTAAACAAGACAAACTAGTTTTTGGCCACCATGGAGCTTCCTTTTCCATTATGTGTCTGTGAGGTGGTGATACTGAATATTAATTATACACAAAATTAATATAAAATTTCAGAGAGTGATCAATATGGCGATAAATTAGCATGAAAAATGCAGTGACTGGGAAGTTACCTTAAATAAAATGGTCAGGGTAATGAGGCAACATCTGCATGAAGGGCTTAGTGATGAAGAGAAACCAGTCACCTACACATCCTAGGGAAACAGATTCTCATGTAAAAGAAACAGTAGAAACAAAGGCCAAAAGATGGGAACAACCAGGCATAACTTAGGAGAAAGAAGAATGTTAATGTAGCAATGACAGTGAGGAAGGCTTCAGGGGTTTCTTTGTAAGAGGAGGCAGGGATTAGATTTCTAAATCATGACAAAAAGTGTGGATTTGTTCTAATTCTAAAAGGCTTTGGGCACTTTTAATCATGTGTTGGCATGATTTAATCTATTTAAAACAGCAACTCAAATCTAATTGTTAAGCTCTTGTATTAGTCTAAGTAAAAGATAATGGATGGATAATAAATAGAATTAGTGGAGATGGAGAAACTTAAGCTCATTTAGGAAATATTCTGGAAGTAGACCAAGAGAATGAATTTTCTGAGAGTAGTACATTAATAGATAAAGCCAAGATAATTTATGCCATACACTGATGTCATAATGTGAGAATGGATCGATCACAAACTGATAGAAGGGACTGGAGAGGGAGAAATTCAAATATCCTTTTTTTGGCTCATAAATTATGGATACCCATTACATTCTCAAAAGAAGATTGTGAGTAGTCTCTTGTATATATGGACGTATGAGTCTAGAACTCATGGGAGTTATCAGGACTATAGCTATAAATCTGGCAATCATTGAAATATAGATTATTTCAAAGTCTTGAGGCCGGATGACATTATGCAATAAGAGAAGACAAGAGCCAGAATGAAGCCCTAAATCACTCTACTATTTTGAGGCCTAGAAAGAAAGCCTGAGCAGTGGCCTGGGAAGAAAGAATATAACCAGAAAACTCTATTGTCACTGATTCCTGGGAATGAATGTTTTTCAAGAAACTGAGAGTAGTTTTCAGTCAAATCCTGCTGAGTGGAGAATCAAGATGAAAATATAGGATTATCATTTTGTAAACCATGAGGTGCTAATGTCCTTAGTAAGAACTTTTTCATTGGAATTTTGAGAAAGAAAACCAGGGTAAACAAAATAGTAAGGATAAAAGAAGTGAAGCAGAAGTTATATGCAGTACTTGTTGTATTAATCATATGGCCTTGGGGGAAATAATAAATTTTAAATAAAGTTGTGGCACTTTATATTTAAAAGTAACAATTTAGTGGTTAATATAAAATAATAATCATATTTATTCTGCTTATGAAAATATACAATGATAAAGTTTTGTTACTTTTCTAGCATTGTTTATTAGTATTCAAATTCATTACACTCCTACTCACTTAAATCACTCATATTCACATTTATCAAGAAGAATGTAATTGTCATCAAGCTTATATTTGAGACATTTAAATAGTGAAAAATAAAAATATAATTTAAACTTTTTAAAATAAAAAAGATTCCAATTTATTTTCAAGAAATATTTGGTATATTTATTGACACTTTTGTTTCAATAATTCTGCTATGAATTATTGACGGGTCTCAGTAATTCTGCTATGTTATTTTAATACAATACTTTTTCCAATTAAAAAAAAATGCATGAAAGGGAGTATCTGTGTATATGGGGACAGACATAGAAAGAGGCACAGAGAAACAGAGACACACACACAGAGAGAAGACCACTCACTCTGGGGATCAATTTTTTAATGATTACACATATCGGTTACAGAAAAACATTAATTTTATATACAATTTAAACAAGATGATACATTTTACTTATCTTTCCCTATTAAACATAAACTAACATTTAAATGTTAGTAATACAATTATTAGCAAATTGTTAGACTGATTAATAGAGTCTAGAAATGCATATTAATGAACATTGCAGCATATGTCGATTAATTCTGGAGTGTTGGAGACCATTTTAGATACCATATTTTAAAAGGGATAAGCTTAATATGAATATTAAATATAAGAAAATATAAAATCTTTCTTAGAACAGTAAGAGACTAAAAATAATCACATTCAATGACTCAATGAAGGCACATGGGAAACAAATAAACAGATATTCCACTTCGAACATCTAGAGAAAGGTCTTAGAGATAATAAAATTCAAATTTTATTACCCCAAATGGCCCAATGCATACTCAAAAGAATGGCTGCTTCTTGAAATTCCTACAGCTAATTTGATGCGAAACCAGCTGAGTGCAAAGCAGTGCTCAATCATGGAAAGTCCACGGTAGATTCTTAGATTTTTGATAGTGCACTATTTAGAAAATAGATTCTCAAAAATCTAAGAATCTACCGTGGACTTTCCATGATTGAGCTCTGCTACTCTTCCTTGGTGCTATTGACCACTTCTCTAAGTGTAACATTTTGTGTTATTATATTACAAGATCCCCTTTCCATCAGGTTGTATCAATTCAGAAACATTAATGAAAGAAAAAGAAAACTCTATAACATCACACATTATTCGTCACTGAGATTTTTTTGAGGACATGGTTACATTAGAGTCTTACTAAACCAATCCGGTGTTGGGAGAGTGGGAGGATGTATGTGAGATTGTTAAATCTATGTCTATATTTTAGCCTATCATAAAATTTTCTTTAGGCTTAAGCATCTATAAATAATTCAAACTTTCTGTGAAAGAAAGGAGAATTTAATATTTTCTATCACAAAAATAT
>NW_011888808.1:6248079-6250006 GCF_000151845.1 Pteropus vampyrus | reverse complement strand
AAAAAAAAATGCATGAAAGGGAGTATCTGTGTATATGGGGACAGACATAGAAAGAGGCACAGAGAAACAGAGACACACACACAGAGAGAAGACCACTCACTCTGGGGATCAATTTTTTAATGATTACACATATCGGTTACAGAAAAACATTAATTTTATATACAATTTAAACAAGATGATACATTTTACTTATCTTTCCCTATTAAACATAAACTAACATTTAAATGTTAGTAATACAATTATTAGCAAATTGTTAGACTGATTAATAGAGTCTAGAAATGCATATTAATGAACATTGCAGCATATGTCGATTAATTCTGGAGTGTTGGAGACCATTTTAGATACCATATTTTAAAAGGGATAAGCTTAATATGAATATTAAATATAAGAAAATATAAAATCTTTCTTAGAACAGTAAGAGACTAAAAATAATCACATTCAATGACTCAATGAAGGCACATGGGAAACAAATAAACAGATATTCCACTTCGAACATCTAGAGAAAGGTCTTAGAGATAATAAAATTCAAATTTTATTACCCCAAATGGCCCAATGCATACTCAAAAGAATGGCTGCTTCTTGAAATTCCTACAGCTAATTTGATGCGAAACCAGCTGAGTGCAAAGCAGTGCTCAATCATGGAAAGTCCACGGTAGATTCTTAGATTTTTGATAGTGCACTATTTAGAAAATAGATTCTCAAAAATCTAAGAATCTACCGTGGACTTTCCATGATTGAGCTCTGCTACTCTTCCTTGGTGCTATTGACCACTTCTCTAAGTGTAACATTTTGTGTTATTATATTACAAGATCCCCTTTCCATCAGGTTGTATCAATTCAGAAACATTAATGAAAGAAAAAGAAAACTCTATAACATCACACATTATTCGTCACTGAGATTTTTTTGAGGACATGGTTACATTAGAGTCTTACTAAACCAATCCGGTGTTGGGAGAGTGGGAGGATGTATGTGAGATTGTTAAATCTATGTCTATATTTTAGCCTATCATAAAATTTTCTTTAGGCTTAAGCATCTATAAATAATTCAAACTTTCTGTGAAAGAAAGGAGAATTTAATATTTTCTATCACAAAAATATCTGAATACAGAAACAGAGAAAACGAAGAATTAAAACAAAATTTTTGAAATTAAAAAGTCGAGCTATATCACTGAAAAATAAAAGACTCCATTTCCAGGGGAAGAAGTAATATAAGTAGTCAGAATTTTATAATGAATATTAAAACGCATAGTAAAACCAAAGGTCAAATTTGTTTAAACATTGAACAGATAAATAATCAAGTACTAGAGATATTTTGAGAAATAATATTGAAAATACTTACATGTAATATTTGTTCGTGGCAGTGTATTGAAAAGGATAAGTCCAAATAAAGTTAACTGAAATCTCAATTTTACTATACTATATATAACTGTTGTTTAACTTCACCTAATTCCACTGTATTTTTATAAATACAATAAATTGTATTTTAAAGTCTTTTGCCAGTTTTTCAAAGCAAGTAGTACTGTTCCCATTTTTAAAAAAGGAAGACGACCCAAAGTTGTTTGACTATGTTTTTAAGGAGACATAACCAAAGCAATCTCACTTTCCTTTCATGGCATAGTTTATCTCACCCTACAACAATAACATCTCTCCTCTATTATTCACACATAGCAATTTACTTCATTATTATCAACTACTTGTTGAAGAGTTTACATTCAAAATCAATAATGTGTGATTTAACTATGTTGAAAAGATATGCTTTTCTTATTTTACAAAGTATGGTGAGTAATCAAGAATTAATTCATTGTTCTTTGAAAGAGATAATATATTTTAAGTACATATTTTTTTGGTTTTGATTTTAATTTTTAAAAATAGATTAATAGATCATAGTCAATCACTGAAGGCAAGAATCTTCTCTAGATATGACAAGC
>NW_011888808.1:6237025-6248029 GCF_000151845.1 Pteropus vampyrus | reverse complement strand
TGTGCTGTATAAAATTATAAAAATGATATAAGAAAGATATCATACATGTCATATCTCAAGTCATATGATATGTATGACTTAAATGGACACATTTAATATTTTACATATTAATTATTTTTAAATACCAAACTTTCTGGTTGATATAAAATATAATTCAATTATCAAAATTTATGTTAAAGCTTGTCAGAATAATCTATTTTCATAGTGTATTTATCTGTTAAATGTAATTTAAAATATATGATTCACGTGTAATATGGAAACTATGTAAATTATGTAACTAAAATATTTATCTAATCTGCCCATTTTGACAGATTTTCTGCTTTTCAACATATCACCATCATCTCTCTCTCACCTGAACCACCCGAATAATCTCCTAAATGATCCCCTCATTGCCATTCAACTTGTTATTCTTGTTTTCTTCTCCAAATGACATCATGAGTGATATTTTTAAGAAGCAAATTTATTTTGTTGCTCTCTCAATTAATACCACTTCTTCAATTCCTAAATTTATAATGACTTTCAAGGCACCTAGTAGACAGAATGTCCTGCTTCATTTTGAGTTAATTTCACGGCACTCTGCTTCATTCATTAATTCTAGCCATGTTGGCTTCTTTTCCCTATGGGCATTTATTCCTTCAAGGACTTTACACATCCTTTTTCTAAATTTTGAATAATCATTCCCTTTTCCTCACCTTGCAGGATTCAGATCAAACATTACTTATTATTTCAAAATAGCCTAGAGTTCTAATGTATGGTGCTTCTATAGATAATTACTATTTTCCTTACTATAATTTAAACTTATTTTTTGAAAAAAAAAAAAAATGTCCCCAGCATTTGGTAGAAAATGCAAAAAGAGAAAAAACTGTCTCCTTATATAGTCTCATCACTGATGGCTCGTCTAATGTGAGAAATAAAGTAAGTATTTAATACATTTCGGTAACCAATTGACAATAAATTTCAATTAGTCTCAGTACTTTGTTATAGATAGTTGTGCTATGCACTTAAGATGAAAATTTAAATTTGTAGACACTAAAAGTAAAATTTACTATAATTTTATAGGCCGATAGATTAGAAACAAACAGTTTAATTTCTCATATAGTTGAAGCTGACATTTAGTTTATTTGTTCTCTTAAGGATAGTTATAGTATTTTCCAACTACCTAACCATTTAAAATAACATTTAAAAATCTAGATTTTCTCAGGACTTCAAGGAGATATATGTACTTCCACGTTCATCACAGCATAATTTACAATAGCCACAATATCAAAACACCTTAAGTGTACCTCCACAAACGAATGGATAAAAAAGATGTGGTATATGTATTTAATGGAATATTATTTTGCCATAGGAAAGAAGGGAATCCTGCCCTTTGTGACAACAAGGGTGGACCTTGAGAGCATTTTGATAAGTGAAATAAGTCAGAGAAAAATACTGTATGATTACACTTATACATGGAATCTAAAAATATCCAAACTCATCAAAACAGAGTAGAATGGTGGTTTCAGAGGCTAGTAGGCAGGGGGATTGGGCAGATTTTATTTCAGGGTACCAACTTCCAACTAGGAGAAAAGTCTTTGAGATCTAACATACAACATAGTGATTATAGCCAACAATACTATATTATAAACTTTAAAGCTGCTAAGAGACTAGAATTTAATTGTTCCTTCTAGGAAAATAAAATAATTACCTGACATGATAAAAGTGTTAGCTAATGCTATGAAGGTAATCATATTGTAATATAGTACATAAACATATCATATCAACATGTTATATACCTTAAACTTGTACAATGCTATATGTCAATTATATTTCAATTTTAAAAATCAGGGTTTTCTTTGTTGTTTTTTGTTTGTTATGTCCTTTTATTTTTTAACGTCTTAATGTCTGTTTCAACACCCAAAATGATAAAATGTAATTCTCAAAGCCAGAAAAAGCATTGGGTAAGTTTCAGTATATTTTATTCCACATTTCTCTCCCAAATATTGGTGCAAAGAAATATAGTGAGTACATAATGAAAATAGATTAAAATCCAATTAAAATTTTTTCTATAGTTAAATAAAGAACAAACTGAATTAAATTGATATTTGCTTTTTAAATATTATCTCGGAGTAATGAAATTTTTAATTTTGGCATCTATGCACCATTGCAAAAAAGTAGCACAAAAAATAACCAGAAAATAATTTTCTAGGTCAATTTCTTTAATGATCCAATTTATCAGGCTTACTAAAATGTTACCCTGTGGGAAAAGTAGAGTTGACATTGCAATATTTCATAGGCATTATAGTCTTTGGAAAATTACCTAATTTAATAGTAAGATATTTTGGTTATGGTTGATTAAGCTATTTAAACAATCTCTGCTATTATATGCTGCTTGTCTTTAGGTAATCTAAAATAAAATAAACTTATAAAACAAACAAGATATTCACACATCAAGGCAAATATATATTTTTCTCCTTTGATACATAGCTGTGTATATTTTTATTATTTTAAATGTACATCACTGTAGTTTTCAAGATAACTCTATTCTAGATTGAAGGTATTTTACAAGAAGTTAACTGTTTTTCAACTGTTGCAGTTAATTGATTTGCATATACAAATGAGAAGCTATCGCTTTGGCCTTATTACTGTTTTGATATTTAATATTAAATTATTTATAATGTATTTTCATGAAAATTTATTTGACCTATGTAATTGATTCTCAAAGTTGTGCAATTTCACCTGTAACCTTTATTGAGCCTCATAAGTCCCATCATTAGGCTGAATAATGTAATGTTTATGTTGCTATTTTAAATTATTTTTGGAAATTATGTTTCTATGTTCATTAATTCAAATAACATGTTTGATAATAACATGTTATTTATACACCAGATTGAAACATTCTACCTTCTTCATCCCACTGATTTTATTAGCATGAAGAAAATCTGTAAGTCTATAGCAAGTAATAGGTAAGATTCACCATCGTATTTTTTTATACACTTTTATTTGGAGGGTTTTTGTTGTTTCAGTCACATTATGGTCCCTCCTGTACTCCCAGCCTTATTAATATTCACCAGTGCACAGATCTACAAATCTTACAATTTTTTTCTAATCTGAAATAAATGTTTAGTTTACTAAGTGCAGAAATAAAAATTCTTACAGATAGTCTCTTTTTTCATTACATTTTATTGCTAAATTCTAATCCATGTTCCTGAAGATTTTGCAGTTATTTATCTATATTTTTGGAGGCAAGCAATGCAAAATGACTTGTGCAGGATGAGTCACTCCGTGGAGTGTGACTAGAGACAGCATATTAGTATTGCTTGACAAAACAACTTATTATTCAAGCACTGAAAGGGATGAGAAATTGTATTTGAGTGAATGGAAAAAGAGAAGCAGAAGAGGAAAAACATCAGTACAAACTATAATAACTGGAAAATTGAATCAAAAGAATGAAGTCCAAGTTCTAGGAGGAATACCAAATACAAGTATAGCCTGCCACACTACTTATCAGCTGCACACAGGCCAAGCTCCTCAAGGAAATCCAATTTGTTTACAGGAAGTGACCAAGGAGTTAGAGCCAGGCAAATGATCCTTTGTTCCTTGTAACAAAACATACCGGAGAAGCCATTTTCCACAATTTGAAATGTTTGCCATGAGGCTTTGTCATTTATAAGAAACTACCCACTTTAAAATGGCATAAAGAATCACTAATTCAGAGTTACTATTATATATCATGTTTTTTAAAATTATGTAATGGAAAAAGGTACTGACCATTGAAATAGTGAATTCACATTTTCTTAAATACTGAACTCTTTAAAATTTATAGCGGCTTATTCTAGAATATTTGAAAATATATCTATCTTTGATCATTTACAGAAATCCAAAACAAATTAGGAAAAATACAAATAAAAAAAAGTTTGTCAAGACGTATTTCAGATAAAATATTCAAAAGTAGAAGTAGGCTGTATGGACCACAAGGTAGCATTATCCTAAAAGATACGGGCTGTAGTGATGAAAATGTGGCTGATATGGCAATGAGCTATAAAGGAATCACCAAAGTTGCAGGAGATGGAAGGAACATTGTCTCAATTATCTTAAATGTAAGAAAAAATAAAGTACAACAACTAAAATAAGAAAAATGTAGGCGTAAAGAAAGGATTTTGCATTAAGGAAGTAATTTACATAGTACAATAATCTCCAAAGTTGGTCATGAAATAATGAAATCACCAATTAGCAAGACAATTATATCTACAGATATGATACTGGGTTAGTATACCATTGGAGCCTTATGATAGACTGGTATGTGTGTGTGTTGTATAAGCTTTTATCTCTAATTTTATCAATCTGGAAACAAATCGAGAGAAATTGAGTTCTGGATTCAGAGTTGACTTCATATATTTACATGCAAACCAGAATGATTTTTTCCTTTATGCCAAGTTTCTTTATATTCTAATTTACTTTGTTCACCATTTCTATATTTGCTTGATAATCGTCTCAATGTTGCTTTTATGGTTATTAGCTGCCTAAGTGCACCATAGAAATTAATTGCACCACAGTTGTTTAAAACTATTGCAACATCAAAAATTCTTGAAAGCATTTGCAGACTTTATGTTGTACAAAATGATCTATTAGCTATATCTATATTTAAGCCTATGTTATCTTTATGCTGAAATGAAATAATTCTTCAGCTTGATGGAAAAATGCACTATCCTCAAAGTATCATTTTCTAATGTGTATGAATTAATATCCTGACAATAAATTTTCCTTTATAGCAATTACATATTTTTTCATGGTTTATTTAATCTATATTGTGTTTCCACCTACAGTTTCATTTCAAATGCAGGAGTGTGCAAAACCATTGAATTTTCTCTCGTATGATATACTGGAAATGTATTTATTTATAATTTCTAATGTAATATATTCCCAAAATACTTGAAGTAGTTAGAGGGATAAATAGGTAGGTGTTAGTTTACATGGAATCTTTTCAAAACTTGAAAAACATTTTTAGAAACAATTGACTTTATATGCATACATCCAACTCACTCATGTTTATTCTGTGCCTATTATGTGCCAAGCACTGTTTGAAGATCTAGGAATGTATCTCTGAACTAGACAAAGAGTTCTCTCTTCCCAGAAAGCCTGAATTCTTCTGAGAAAAGAAGGAGAAAGTAATAAACAAAATAAATTAGTGATCAAATACACAAATGAAAAATATGAGGTTTGATTCACACACTACAATTAATTGAACTATGGTAATGTGATATGAGGTGAGTGACAAATGTCGATTGGTTTGATATGGAAGCGTTCTTTGACAGGATCAAACATATGCTAAAGTATAAATAATAAAGAAGCAGTCAGAAAGAGTACCAGACAGAAGGGCTTTTCAAAAAGAGGAAATAGATAGCATTACATTTTGTGACAGATATGTCAAATTGTACGAAATATCTGCTCTGCCCTTTCTCCATAGAAGTCCTTATAGAGTATATTCCTTCTGTAAGATATGCATCTCTTCATTTCCTTTCCCGTGAGGCAGGCACATGTGTCTAAATTTGGAACAAATACATGTAAACAGAAGTGTCATGTAGTAGGTGCCAGGAACTCTCCTTATAATCAGATTGCGACCTTTGACAGGTATCTCTTCCAACATCTTTTTGTCCAAAGACAGAAGAAATGACTGAAAATAAACTCTAACTACCATGTTGTATCATAAAGTTGAGGTTCCATATCTTCACAGTGAAACACTTAGTGGAAAGAACTGGACTCCTCCATCATGAAGATTATGAGAATTTCATGAAAACACGTTTGGACCGATCACCAAGGAGTTGATACAGGAAAAGAGAGGAGCTATGGTTAACTCAGTTTTTTCCTTGGATCACTACGTAAATTACCAATTTAATCGTGTGCATAGGGTTGTTCAATTATAATCACACAGAGAAAAGAACTTAGAGAACTCTGCATTGGAAAGAGAAAAAAAAAACATATATTAGTTATGCATAGCTAAATTATCAGACAGCGTACTTATGGAAAAATCACAGATAATGCATCATTGAGTTTGCCTTGCTTATGAAAACAAGGAATTTGTGTATGCCTCAAATAGGGGCTTTACTGTTACATTTTAAATAGAAGAGAGACAGTCTTGCAGCTAGAATGTTATTTGACTTCAAATGTAATTTGATGATTACTTGCAATGAAACTAGTTAAGTGTAAGAATTAGGTAGAATTGAGAAATTTTAAGTGGGAAAAACTGACATTCTTTGGTCAACTAAAATGTTTCAAGAACATTCATATATTTTACTATATATAAAATGTACATAAAACTATAGACATTGCTTAACCTATTTGTCACAAAAATAAATTAGTCAAAGGCAATTTAAATAAATTTCCTAGGGTAATAGATTAGGAGAACCAGGAAAGGAAACAGAAGTGATTCATATGATTTATTATATACTACCTATCTGTATAATACTAACTACAAAATGGAAGTGGCCTAGTTTGTTTTTTAAACAATCCAACTATTCTCAGTAATAAATCACAATAGTGAAGACTAGTTAGTGGAGACGATATATGTACATTAAAGAATTATATTAAATTATATATTTTGTCACTCTTATCAAAGATATCAATTACATACCCCTTCAAGAATTTTCTAATGTGTAAAACACATTCCCTATTTAATTCTAATAATCCAAATTTTCTTATCTATAAAATTTAGAAGATGATAGGGTTATTGTAAAATTAAATAGTGAATATAAATCAGAATTTGACTAGTATTAAGTATTAGATTATTTTTTATATAAATAAACTTCGTGAAGATGATTTACTATTTTACTTATAAAATATGAGCATAATCACACGCTTTTAGAGAAATAATCTTTCCCATTACCAAAAATCACTAAGCCAAACAAATATTGTTTACCTTATATATAAAACTATAAAGCTATATTTACATAAACATTTAAATATATTATATGATTTAATATATATTTAAATGTTATATATTTATGTATATATTTAAAAATATAATGTATATAGAATTATGCATATAAATTCTTAAAATATACATAAAATTTTATATGTACACAAATTTGAGAGTAAAAAGCATACACCTAAAAGATATAAATTTGAGGGCAAATACATATATTTAGAAGCTATTTTTACATTAAAATATAATGGGCACTTCGCAAATAAATGAGCTCTAGAATGCCTCATGTATTTTAATCTTTTGTGTGCTCACTTGCTATTAAATATGGGCTTTGTTTTAGGCTAAAGTTAATTTTTTTTCATAATTTTACTTTCATAAATAATTTGAGAGGGTCCAAATAGATAGATATAGATGGATATAAAAAGTTGCTTAAAAATTACCTAAGCTTTCTCAAATTTAGCATAATCCAGTTATAGAAAAAGATACAAGGAGATAATACACCAGACATTGTTGTTTAAAAAAATCCCATTTGGAAGTTGGGCAAACGAATAAATAATTTAGGCATTATAACTGAGCATTAAATAATTTGAGCTGGTACTTATATATTACATAGGAAATCAACTAAATTATATACATATGATTATCTAAACATTTGTGACATCCTTCACCTTGTACAATTTATGATGGACATTAATTTAGCCATACTAGACAAATTATTAGAAGCAAGAAGTAGAGCTGATGGAGACACACAGTTTCTTCTATTCTACAATGAGCTCGGTGATTTTTTGTTTTTCTGGTTCATTTTTCCTTCAAAATGGCTGTGTTAATAGTAAGAGGTCATCAAGTTATGCTTTCTCACAGTGAACATGTTTTGAATTATATGAAAGATTGTTTAGCTCACTTGAAAATTCTCTTATACTTTATTCTCAAAATGATAAAACTACAGTTGCATAAAAACATTTAGTATTATTTTCTAATCTCAGTGCATTAGCATTATCTGAAATGTCTCAAGAATACTTTGTTACATCAAAGGGGATGGGGGAGGAGAAACAACTATTTTCTTTTTCACACTATGTCATTCTTAATATAGTGTTGTAGTTCGAGTCCACATTTTTATGCAAAAATGTTTCATTACTTGTGGCTATGTTAAAAAAATGTACACTGCAACATTAAATAGAAATAAAAAAAAATTGATTAATTTTCATTTTGTGGTGCCAAAAGGGAATAATATCTTCCATATACTTTTCTTTCAGCATTTTCTTAGAAAGTTGTATTTTTAAATAATTTCTCTGTCTCTTTGAGATGTATTTAAATATTTTTAAAAGTTAAATGGGCCTTTTGCCAATCTTGCATTCTAAGGATGTCTGTTTTGAGGAACTTGGAGACTTCTATTTGAAATGTGAATATCAAGAAAAGTGGTACTCCCATGGGAGTTTAGCCTAGATAATTGGTTCCAAGTTTTAACTTCTGCTTGTTGAAAAGATACAAGAAGTTTTATATTACCTGTGGATAAAGAAACCATGTATGAAATGGATTGTATCTATATGGCTATATAAAAAAGGTGATACTTCTTCTGGTTTTTGTAATCTCTGTGATGTATGTTACAACCTGCTTTAATGCTTATTCAGTAATAAAACTGCTTTATTATTTTCTTCATTTTGTGATTAGGTTTACCAGACGGAAGGAAGTTTGATTTTTAATAATATTTCTCCAATATCTGACAATGAGGATGGGACTGGTCTGGCAGGTTCTGAATTGAGCAGGCCAGCTGAGGGTCTTGTGGCCACACAACGATCAGGTAATAAAGGATCCCAAATTACAAAATGTCTCCCTTCTGGCTCTTTGCTTTTTTGGAATAGTAAGGAGACAAAACACTTCAAATCAGGGTTTTATGATCAAGTAAACATCAGCAACACACGCTCTTAAATCCTGTCAAGATCTCCATTAGTTTTGAGGGTGCAAAAATATGGTAAACCAGGAATATATCGTGCAGATCTTTCTCATTAAATGGCTAATATCTCTCTGTTACATTTGGTATAGGTAAATATATATGATTTTGATCGTACAGTAATCTGAGAATGGTGCCTCTGATTTGTATGAAATAAGATATCTCTGCAGGTTCTCAAATGGTACTTGTTTTAATTAAATGTATTGCTGGTAAATTGGGGATTAATATGATTCTAAGAGGAAATTTAAAAAATTAAATAGCACTATTCACAGAGGCCAAGACATGGAAACAACTGAAATATCTTTTAATAGGTGATTGGATAAAGATATGGTATGTATATAAAATGAAATATTAGCCATAAGAAAAGATGAAATACTACCATTTGCAACAATGTGGGTAGATCGTGAGACTATCATGCTAAGTGAAGTGAGTCTGAGAGAAAAAGTTGAGAACCATAGGATTTCACTCATATGTGGTATATAAAACTGAAAGCAAACAAACAAGACAAATAAACCAAAACTCATAGACACAGACAACAGTATAGTGGCTACTGGAGGGAAAGGAGGTGGGTGGGTAGGTAAAGGGGGTCAAATATACAGTGATAGGAGATTTGACTTTGGGTGGTGAACATACCGTGCAATATACAGATGATGTATTATAGAATTGTACACTTAAAACCTGTATAATTTTATTAACCGATTGTCACTGCACTAATTTTAATTAAAAAGATTAGGGGAAAAAATAGCCAGAAGGAAATATTGAAAAAAATAGGGTTGAAGTGTTCAATTAAAGTCACTTTCTTTTTTCACAGAACCCTCCTTCTTCATTCTCTACGGTCCCCATTCTTTTTCATCCTCCTATATTTCTTAGTTTCTCCATTCCTCAAATCAACTCCTGAGAAGAGAGAGACAATGATTGTTTAATGAGTGGTTCTCTTCATGTGTGGATTCCCTTACAAAGTAGGATGGGTGCACATTATCTTTAGTTGGTAATGAATCACTTGCTCTCTTTGAGGACAGATTATGCATCTCATGGCCTTGCTCTGAGTCTGCTTCATATATTAGCCTGGATTTCATCTCCAAGAAACCTTTTGACACCCATGTTTTGTTTAGGTAGAAAGCAAAAATCATTGCTGCATGAGACCAGGGCACTAGAAGATTGATTGTAAAAAAAGATTGGGAAATACAGAAATGGAAGGAATAGAGGATTCAGAAAATTCTAAGAGGACAAAAGAGTGGTCCAATGTCATTCGATAAACACTGGGTTGCACATTATCTCCAGTTGAAGTATAGATAAACAAAGATGGATGTCTATTATTCATGGAGACATAATTGACAATTGTCATAATATAGCTACTGATTTTGATCTACATGAAAAATTGTTCATAGCATGTGTCTAATCTAATGATCTAATTGTTTATTAGGGCTATGTACATTAAATACTGGAATTTCAACATGAACATTTCAATGAATGCCTCATGATAAAACTTTGATACTGGATAGTGTCCATGAGTGTCCTTATGTTTCACATCTCAGGGAAAAACGGTTTAAAAAGATAGAATAGTTATCAGAGCACTTTGATTAGTATATAAATGCAACGTTACTTATATGACTGATGGAAACTAAAGAGCAATTTATTGGGCTTTACAAAAATAAAAAAAAACTTAGATTAAATTTGGGTTATCAAGCTCCACAGTGAAGCACTAAAGACATCACAACAGTTTCTGTAATTAATATACAATGAAAGAGAATTTTACACACTGCTAATCAAGAATTTGCTTTAGTCATTCATCATTAGTATATTTAAAGGTATTTTCCCCAAGGTAAATATTGTACTTGATTTTTAAAATCTATCCTGTTGTAAGCCTAGTAATTGTTTCGCTTTGTATTTTATGAGGGACTTGCTATAAATTTAGATAACCAGATTTCTGACTACCCAGAAAGAAGTGAAATAACAATGGAGTTAATGAAAAAAAAAAATGTGTTACTATCAAATAGGAAAAAAAAATGGAGATATTGTAAGGGTAAATACAAATCTAAAAAAAAATATTAATTTTATATTTTCCTAGTGGTAAAAAGGAAAGAGAATTAACCCCTCCTTTCTCTTAGTATTTTCCTTTTTTTGGAAAAATAAACCTATTTTCAGAAACTGAAAC
>NW_011888808.1:6233264-6235709 GCF_000151845.1 Pteropus vampyrus | reverse complement strand
AGTGGTAAAAAGGAAAGAGAATTAACCCCTCCTTTCTCTTAGTATTTTCCTTTTTTTGAAAAAAAAAATGTTTTATTTGTATATTGTTTCTCTATATCTTTCAGATAAAGGCAATTTTTTTTTAAAAAGATAAATGAAGCTTTTGCCAGTTTTGCATTCCAAGGTGCTTTTGTGAGAGTCTTGGAATATGAACATCAAGGAGAGTGGCGCCCTGTCATCTACTTTCCGTGGAAGGTTAGCCAAAACACTTGACTCCAAGTTATAACTTCTGCTTGTCAAAAGCAAGAAGTAAATGTGGTTGGAAAAATAAACCTATTTTCAGAAACTGAAACCAATAAATATGAGTGAAAATGCTTTTTAGAATATTAGCCATGTTTCCAAGAATAATATCAATTACACAATATTTTCCTTCTTAAGATACTCACTCTCATTATTCATTATTAGACTCACTGGGTTTCCCGTATACCATATAACAATAAAATGTATGTAGCATCTTATTTCTGATCTTGGTAAGATTTACTCTGAATTACTCACAATATATTGTCACGGTGTCTTTGTGTAAATACCTTGCACATGTTGAGAATTCCTACTTTACAAAATAATTATGATATAATTTAATATTTTATAAACTATTGTTTCTGGTGAATTTTCTTAACTATCTTGGGAAAAACTAATTTTGGTGACATCTCCACCACTGGATGATTTTTCAAAACTCCATCTTTTAAAAACATGGTTTCAAATGATTTAAGATATGTTCAGTAGTAGTATATCTCTTTGTTCATAGTTTAGTGATTCTCTATAGTATATAATAACCTATCATATTTATTAACATGTAAAACAATAATTTTAGAAAAAACAAGTGAATATTTAATTTTATTCCTGAAAAGATTTACAAATGGTTATACATTTAAGAGTAAGTTTTCCACAAATATTTCTAAACACTCTTAATAGAAAATGAATTTACAACTGTTGCCTAAAAAAGTAATTGCTGCTGAAATGATCATGTCCATAGAATCTAGTGTGAACTTGAAAGGTTAATATTTTCTTTTGATGAAACTATGCATTAAACCTCAGAAGACATTAATTTTTATGCCACTAGATGTGAAAAATAATTTTTCATGAATTCACTGTCTCTTATGAATTACTATTGGTTGACATTGCCAATATTTCTTTTGAATTTGAAGAATAAAATAAATCTAATAAAGGAAGAGGACAGTGTACAACAATTGGGCTGTGAGAGAATGAACAGTTCATTAGTATAAATACTCTTTTTTCTTTCTTCTGCATCTTTCAGAATTAGTATATATATAGAATTTTGTGTATATGAAAGGGTTCAATATATGAATTTCTTGAGATAATATATTTGAAAGTAAGACTTGGCAAATTCAGGACACTGGTTTTACATATAGTGCATATAAATTACATTTGATACACTAAATTTTGATTAGTCAGCTTCCCTTGGAAACTGAATAAAATAGCAGTTCATTAAATTGGCTAGAGTAAGATTTACAATAATAAATTATTGTTTTAATTATATTAATGGCACTCTTACTTTATTGCTGAGAAATAAAAAGCTTATATTTTTCACTTAGCTAGAAAGAGTCAAGGTGGGGAGAAAACAAAGACTATACATATTTTAAACTGAGAAATCTAGTTATACAGATTTATAATGTCAATTTGAAAAAAAAAAAAAGATGTGATATAGCACTACTCATATTAGAGATAAGCTGATTTTACTTTATGTTCAGACTTCTGACTAGTTTCACATAGTTCATTCTAACCCCAGGATAACCTAAACAATAAAGATATACATAACTTCAAAAAGATATACTGTCCAATTCTGGAGGGGAAAAAAATAAACATGATATATTTTGTAACCTGTGCCATTATCCAATTCGTAGTTGTGGTGTCCTTTTGTATTTGAGAATCTAGAGATAATTTAAAGGTAAATATGACCAGTCTGTTTTAGAAAAGTTTAGGAGCCTCCTGCTCCCCACCTGACCTCATCATAATTTCTGTAGCTCCATGGATTCTAGGATATAGATTGTTCCCAAGATTTTAGTCTTACACTGAGGTAACTGCCTAATTTATATTTCCTCCTGCATTTCTCAAGACACTTCAATAATTCCAGTGACTTTATATGATACAATATTAAAAATGAAGGGTTGGGATGATCGGGAGCAAAATAGGCAGATACTTGAGGTAGTAACAAAGTAAATGATATGCCTATGAGTGAAAATGGACGTGGAAATTATTTTAATAAAAGTAATAAAGGCTGTGACGGAGTTATGTTTATAATTCTTTGAGGCCACAGATATGGAAGAAATATATTGTCTCACAGCCAGAGAACCCTGAGAGTAAAGAAGCAAGGATATGATCCTAAGAAACATATTTAATGAACAAACATTATACACAGAAAATAAAATAGAGTTAGCACATCAGACT
>NW_011888808.1:6211383-6233214 GCF_000151845.1 Pteropus vampyrus | reverse complement strand
TCTTAATAGAAAATGAATTTACAACTGTTGCCTAAAAAAGTAATTGCTGCTGAAATGATCATGTCCATAGAATCTAGTGTGAACTTGAAAGGTTAATATTTTCTTTTGATGAAACTATGCATTAAACCTCAGAAGACATTAATTTTTATGCCACTAGATGTGAAAAATAATTTTTCATGAATTCACTGTCTCTTATGAATTACTATTGGTTGACATTGCCAATATTTCTTTTGAATTTGAAGAATAAAATAAATCTAATAAAGGAAGAGGACAGTGTACAACAATTGGGCTGTGAGAGAATGAACAGTTCATTAGTATAAATACTCTTTTTTCTTTCTTCTGCATCTTTCAGAATTAGTATATATATAGAATTTTGTGTATATGAAAGGGTTCAATATATGAATTTCTTGAGATAATATATTTGAAAGTAAGACTTGGCAAATTCAGGACACTGGTTTTACATATAGTGCATATAAATTACATTTGATACACTAAATTTTGATTAGTCAGCTTCCCTTGGAAACTGAATAAAATAGCAGTTCATTAAATTGGCTAGAGTAAGATTTACAATAATAAATTATTGTTTTAATTATATTAATGGCACTCTTACTTTATTGCTGAGAAATAAAAAGCTTATATTTTTCACTTAGCTAGAAAGAGTCAAGGTGGGGAGAAAACAAAGACTATACATATTTTAAACTGAGAAATCTAGTTATACAGATTTATAATGTCAATTTGAAAAAAAAAAAAAGATGTGATATAGCACTACTCATATTAGAGATAAGCTGATTTTACTTTATGTTCAGACTTCTGACTAGTTTCACATAGTTCATTCTAACCCCAGGATAACCTAAACAATAAAGATATACATAACTTCAAAAAGATATACTGTCCAATTCTGGAGGGGAAAAAAATAAACATGATATATTTTGTAACCTGTGCCATTATCCAATTCGTAGTTGTGGTGTCCTTTTGTATTTGAGAATCTAGAGATAATTTAAAGGTAAATATGACCAGTCTGTTTTAGAAAAGTTTAGGAGCCTCCTGCTCCCCACCTGACCTCATCATAATTTCTGTAGCTCCATGGATTCTAGGATATAGATTGTTCCCAAGATTTTAGTCTTACACTGAGGTAACTGCCTAATTTATATTTCCTCCTGCATTTCTCAAGACACTTCAATAATTCCAGTGACTTTATATGATACAATATTAAAAATGAAGGGTTGGGATGATCGGGAGCAAAATAGGCAGATACTTGAGGTAGTAACAAAGTAAATGATATGCCTATGAGTGAAAATGGACGTGGAAATTATTTTAATAAAAGTAATAAAGGCTGTGACGGAGTTATGTTTATAATTCTTTGAGGCCACAGATATGGAAGAAATATATTGTCTCACAGCCAGAGAACCCTGAGAGTAAAGAAGCAAGGATATGATCCTAAGAAACATATTTAATGAACAAACATTATACACAGAAAATAAAATAGAGTTAGCACATCAGACTCCCTGGTCAGAGAAAAGGAGAAATGGAAGAGAAGTCGGGATGCTAAGGTCTCCCTGGAGGAAACTGTGAGCCAGATGGGTGTCATTAAAGACTGGGTGATCAAATGGGTCTTTGACATTGCTTTCTGTAAAGAGGAAGGTTTCTTAAAAGTGTATGTGTCTGTGCGTGTCTGTGTGTATGTACAGTCAATGAGTAATGTAGATAATAGAACTGAATTTATCTTATTTAAAAATTATTTCTGTGCTAACATTTATTATAAAAAAATTTAGTCTATTTTAATAATGTTTGTTGTTTAAATTCCTCTGTGCTTCTATTTGAACTATATATTTGTTTGGAGAGACAGGCAATATATTTTTGCATTAAGAATAATAACTTTTAATGATTTTTATTTTAATTCATCTTTTTGGGTGATGTGTTTCCTTTTTGCATATTCATTATTTGGAAAACTTCAGAAAAAAATACAAAAATAAGTATTTGCTAATCCTCCATTCAATGTTAATCATCGCTAATGTGTGCATTCATATATCCTTATGCATATATATAGACATTTTAAATTGATATATATATTATAGGTTGTATACATTTTAATCCTGTTATTTGTTCTATACATTGCAATATAGATTAAATAGTTTACTATTCATTTGTCTCCCTCTTTAACTCTCCCCCTCCCCCCGCCTTCCATCCCTGACCTATGGATGCTGCCGTTTCTCCTTAAGGACTGGATCTCTGAAGGCGGAGCATCTCCTCTCATATGCTCACAGCATGCACTTCGGGGCCTGGCGCACCTGGGGTATAGTTTATGGCTCCACCTGGGGCGTGAACCCAGGATCTTCTGCGTGTAAAGCAGACGTGCTAACCACTACACTATGGAGCCACTCTTGTACTATTTTTTAAAAACACTCTTTTCATGACTGGATCATATCTCATGAAATTTCTATTATGTCATCTGCTGTTTTGATTCCCTTTATTGGACTTGTAGGCTGTTACCAACATTTCTCATTTAATATAATTCTAAAATAGACCAAAGAAAAACAAATTAATATGAATTTTTAAAATTAATTTGGAAAATATGCAAGTACCTTTTAATTACACATGTATATATACTAAGATATATCAAAATATATCAAAATTATGTAGAATGATTATATATTTGTATATATAATATATATATATAAATACGAATATAAATATATACATATTTATGTATATATATTTGTATTTATATACACACACACACACACACACACGTCCTTTCAAGAACATACCAAGTAATTGGCCATTCAGCTGAGTATGTGATTGCCCAATACCAGTTTCAAAGTAAAAGCATAAGGTAATTTAGTACTTTTCTAAATCCTAGTAAGTCTTTTTAAAATTTCAATTACCAATACTTTAATTTTTTTTTTCAACTACTAGTAATTTATATTGTCATGTTATAATAGTGTTATTGCTAACCCTTTCACCTATGATACACTGGGAAGATAAATGTAGCAAAGGTGATTGCTGCAGGTTGGGTTCCTCATTAGTAAACTGCGAGGTGGAGATTAGCATGTAGAAAGTTTATTAGGGAATGTTTTGGGAACAACGACTATGGGGCAAAGGAGAGGAATAGAAGCCAAACTTAGCAGAAGGAAGTGATGGACAGTAATGTATTCCTAAGACCTCAAGTGACCCTGCAGGGAGCTCTGAAGCTGAAATGACCCTTCAAAGTGTTCCAGAGTTGGAGCGAGAGTAATGGCCTAAATCGTCAGCTAGGGCCGCCATAACAAAATGCCAGACTGAGTGAGCAGAAATTTGTTTTCTCACAGTTCTGTAAGTTTGAAGTTCAAAATCAAGATATGGATAGGTATGCTTTCTCCTGACACCTCTCTGGCTACCTCGTATTCTCACATGGCTTTTTCTCTGTGTACTCACATTCCATGTCATTCCAGAGATGAGAGAGCCTGCGTGGTGTTTCTTGTGCCTGTGCACAGTCCTTCACATGTAAAGGCCTCTTGCTCCTAAACTTTTCTATGATTTTAAACAATCGTATTTTTTTAGAAAATGAAAATACAATTTCATTTCATTTACATTTAAAAATATTTTTAAAGCTAGAGTAAGTTTATGATGCTTGCGTAATTATGTTATTATTGTTTTTCCTCAAACTTTTTCTTTTCCCCTATGGTAGACAGAAGTGTCCTTAGGAAGTTACGGTAATTTCTTATTAATTTTTTTATCCTTGTAATGTGGAGATATTTTTGTGCCTCTTTTATTTGCCTGCCTCTTAAGACAGTCTAGCTTTAAAAAAAAATAGATACTACTTAATCTTAATATATTGTCAAAACTTAAACATAGCCACAGTATTAATTTCTTCTGGATATGTCTCCATAATAGATACCATTTTTGTTTTTCCACTTAAAGCACACTGTGTGTAAAAAAAAAAAAAAAAAAACAACAACAACAACAACAAAAAAACAGTCTAGCTTTAAAAAAAAATAGATACTACTTAATCTTAATATATTGTCAAAACTTAAACATAGCCACAGTATTAATTTCTTCTGGATGTGTCTCCATAATAGATACCATTTTTGTTTTTCCACTTAAAGCACACTGTGTGTAAAAAAAAAAAAAAAAAAACAACAACAACAACAACAAAAAAACAGAATTTTCCTATTGTTTATGTCCTACATCTTCTCTTCACATTGGCATAAGAATATTATTTGGAGTTAAACAAAAGGAAGGATGATTTCCCTGTAGAAATCAAAGACCCATTCCTTACCTACCTGACTACTTCATTCATTTCCACATAATCAATATTAAATGAGTTTCAAAAAAGTAGTTTTGTGCTTTTTAAGACTTATTTATCCAAATAATTTTTGTGAAAGACAAAAGTAAAACAATAATTTATCCATATATGATTTTGTCTCTATGTACATATTTCAGTGTGAAATATAACAAAACAAACATTATTATTAACACCTAAAAAACAGTCTGTGTGATTATGTGTGTGCTCACGTGCTTGCATGCAAGAGAGGATGAGGAGGAGGGAGAAGGCGGGGAAGAGAAAAGGAGTCATTCATTCTTTACTTCCCTCATTCCTTCCCAGCCAAGAGTTACATTTTTAGCTTTTGCTTAATATTTGAGAAATCAGTTTGTAAACTATTTTTTTATGTTTATACTGAAAAGAGTTCAATAATATACAGAAATTCATTCCATGGTGTCATAAAAAGTAAAAAATCAGTATAACTTCTTCTCCCATTTATTAGCTGTAAGGCCTTAAAAGAATGAAATATCTTTTCTAAACCTTAACTTCATTATCTACCAAATGCTATCCTAATGTTAACCTGGTATCAATTTTACAAGCATTTTATAAAGGATTTAGCAGAGAACTAGGTGCTTAATATGAAGAAGAGATTTTCCTTTAACATGAACTGGAAATTATTTTAACTTATTCAAAAACTAAGATATTTTTCCTCCATATGGATGTAAAAATATAAATTTTAAGCTTCAAGAGACTTATAAAAACAAAGTTTTATAAAGTGACCTCTATGAAAAGTTAATTGCATGTGTTTTTGTACACTGATGTGCATACTGAACAAAATGATACAGCACTGAATAGGTAGTTGTTGCATTCGATATTGCCAATTAAAAGATGAAAGCTGTTATATTTAAGCTCTGCCAATGGGTCATTCTGTGATACATCTAGCAGTTTGAGTGTGCTAAGATGGTGCCTGATCAAATATTAAAGATTCTAAAACCCATGGTCAAGAGCCACTTCATTCTAGAAAGTCAAAGTTTTAACATTTTAATGAAATGCATTGTAAGAAAACAAGCTTATCTAGGCAAATTTAGGACCAAACTAACAGAATTAAAATATGGTTATCACTGGAGAGTTATGTCAGAATACAGTAGATAATAGCACATCAATAAATAATCTGTACACCAATAACAAATGATTGAAAGAGGAGAATCTATTTTCACCATTTGTTTCTTTAGAATCAGGTGACTCAAAGGAATGATTCACATTATCCTGCAGAAAAGGTGAATATCAGTGATTTCAACTAAAAGATGGACACAGAAATGTCACTGGTCATCTAAATATGGTGATAAGACATGTTAACAACTGAAGAAATGTCTTTGCATACATATCCATTTACTTAGTTTTTTTTTGTTGTTAATAATAAATTAAATGAGAGTTTACCATTTTTTCAAGAGAAATGATAGTCTTCATTTTCAGAAGTAAAGCCATACTAAATATATATATATATATTATTTGTATTAAATATTTAATCATTGTATTTATTTCACAAAAATAATTTGTGGATTTCTTTCTTTACTTAGGGGGAGATGTATGAATATAATCTCCTCCCCTTAAGTAAAGATGTGTCAAATAGCATATACAATTAAACATTTAAAAATTTCCCTGCCAGAGTTTATCATAATTATCAAACCTTTGACTAAATACAATGATATGCAACAATGCATAACAATTTATTAAACAAGTATAGTTATAAATACAAAACATTTCCATCAGTTCCCAAAGTTCTAACATGTTAA
The DNA here is from genome assembly GCF_000151845.1 of Pteropus vampyrus. Classification (NCBI taxonomy): domain Eukaryota; kingdom Metazoa; phylum Chordata; class Mammalia; order Chiroptera; family Pteropodidae; genus Pteropus; species Pteropus vampyrus. Next base: position 6,227,178 of record NW_011888808.1, on the reverse strand, counting down.
AACCTGCTTCTAAATATCTTTCATGAGTTTTATGTCATTTAAGTATTGATATGCAATTAGGTAAAACTTTATTTTAAATAAAATGCATTAGAAAACACAGGTGAAACCTATTTATAAAGATCTTGCTAATTTGCTTAAGGAATTGAACACATAGCTGCACACCAAAGGAAAACTTGCTTTGAAAACAGAAATATTGGCTTGAATTATTTAATAACAGTCAATATAGAAAAGAGAAACAGAAGTATATTTTCCACTTTTTTGCTTATTAGAAATTGTAGATTGTGTTCCATGTAATGCCTTTAAGGAAGTTATTTTAATATGTGTTGTTTTAAATTTCGAAGTGTGAAGGGAACTCATGCTCTAAAATTGTCAGTTTGGGTTTTTAATCAGCCTATGTGCTAAGACATAATTAAGCTGGTTACTTTCTTTATGTATATTACTTAGATACTGTACTACTTCTGGTATCAAAATATGTATCATTCGGGGACCAACCAGAGTAACAAAATCAGTAGAAGATATGTATATATTAAGAATTGTCTTACGTGATTGTTGGGACTATCTATTCAAGTCTGAAATTTGTAGATGTCAAGAATGATAAACAGAGAATTTGGCATCAGCTAAAGCTGCAGTTCACAGACAGAATTTCTTGTTCAGAGAAGGCTCAGTTAAATTCTTAAGGCCTTTCCATACACAATATCTAGAACAATCTCAAGTAAAGTCAATTTATTTGAACTTTAATCACTTTTAAGAAATACCTTCACAGTAGCACCTTTATAAGTGTTTGATTGAAAAATTGAGGACTTCGCCCTTGCCAAGTTGACTAACAAATTTGGCATAGCCTACCTCTTCTCAATTTGGCATCCATACACATCTCCCTGATTCAGAATTAATCTCCAAATAAAAATAATAACTATGGAATATTTCTTCTTAATATGATACAACTATCCTTCATACAACTGAAAACCCGCTAACCCTTTCCCCAGAAAAGGATGCAAATTCTTTGGGTGATGTTTACTTTCTCCTCCTTTGATATCCTGTAACTTAAATATTGTGACAAAATTAACTGGTATTAATGTGTCTTAGATAAGAAAATGAGAAAATAAAAAAATATTTGATGTGTATACAAACATATTCATAACGAAATTTAGAATGAACACATTACAGTCCTCATTTCAGCAACTGGTTATAGCTAGTATTTATAACTACCTTCTTTTACTACCGTTCAAAATTCCCTTTGCCCTTAGGAAGCACTTCAGCTGCTCATGGGTCTTTATGTGGTGGGGTGAACTAAACCTTAACCTCAAAATTTTGGATCATAACAAATCCTGCATCTATTGGGTTATTGAAGTTTTTCATTGACTTTAATCACAGGACATGGTAAGGGGTCCCTGAGGGATCTCCTGTATCCAGGTATACTTTTCTTTATTTCTATTTTATAAAAATAGCACAATTTTCCCTCACGTACCATGAAACATCATCCCACCCACCACAATAACTCTTTTTATTGACTGTTGATTTAGAGGCAAGAGGAACCCCAAATGGCTAAATGGCAGTTAAACTTCCACTTCAGAGGAATTATCATTCTCTGTCCTGGTGGAAGCATCTCTTCCTTTAAAACTTTCACTTCTAGACTGTTAGAGCCCAAGGCTGTGGGAATGAGGAAAAAATATGTTGCTGGTGGATCACTAGCAGTGGAGTTGCTCCCTCTTCCACACATTGATTCCTGGATCTCTGATTCTTGGACACCAATTTAGAGCACATAGAACATCCTGGGAGACATTTGCCCAGCCCCACAAAGCACCAGCTCCCACTAGCTGGTGCAGTAACTGGGTCTTTAAAGGGCCATTCCACTTTTCTATCTAGCCAAGTGCTTCAGGATTGTGGGAAACATGATATAGTCAACACATTTTATGAGGATGAGCCCACTATCATACTTCATTTGCTGCATGATTTTTTTTTTTTTTTTGTCTATAAGATGTTCTGTATAGACTGTCATGAGAATAGATTAGACATTATATAAGTCTACAAATGTGCTTTTTTTTGGCAGAAGTTTAGCATTCAGGAAGGTAAATCCAGATCCAGAGTAGTCTCTGCACCAGCAACTACACAGTTCATAATGGAAACGGTTCAACTAACCAGCCACCAGGTAGTTGGCCGACCTCCCCTGGGGACAAGGGTCATATGGGGGACTTGGTGTTGTTCTTTGCAGCTGGTAGGTTAGTTATTCAGCAGTGGCTACAGCAAGATTGGCCTTGTCCACAAAGGGTCATCCTATACATTTGCTTATTAAAACTCTCTGCTAAAGCCACAATTTGGTGATAATTTACAAGCAACACAAATATCTTCACATTGTTTTCTATTCAAAGAGGACAATCCAAATACATCTTCCCCAGATCTTCTTAACGCCAATGTCCCAATTACATTTCTACCAAATTCCTGACCATCCAACAAAAACAATGACCACAACCCACATAAACCATAATTTCTGTCCACCTATCCTTCCATGTTAAATGAACAACCATGTACATCATATGAAGTTCTGACTACTGAGAGAATTTTACTTTGCCTCTGTCCTTCAGAGCTGTCCTAGAAATGGGGCTGTAGTGTTGCAACAGTCTGCTTTTAAATGCTGTCTGTTTATTGTGCAGAAGTATCTGTAAACCAGGCCAGAGATTTCTCTTTCTGAATCAAAGTTGAATCCTTAGTTGTAAGGACTCCATGAATTCATAAGTACAAACTAGAAAAGAGAAAGTAATGTAGCAGCAATAAGACCATGACAATTTGGGTCCCTTTCATATTCAATTTACTTGTGCTTTCAAGGTCTGATTTAGCCTGATCTCATACATACAACTTCCATTTGCTAATGGAGTTCTGCTGATAACACTCAACATTATGACTTGGTGAATCAGATGACATCCAGTTCATAATGAACAGCTCAGGTTGTTTGGTAAATGGTAGCCCACATTGTTAAGATTTTAATCTGTACTGAGGCCAAGAAGCTAGCCTAAAGTTGTTTCTCAAAAGAAGAAACAGTTATTCACAGAAGTAGTTATTCACAGAAGTTGACAGAATTTTGCTCTTAAAAGTGAGCACTGTGATTTACCTACACAAGCCTTCCAAGGTCTCCAAATGGCACGACTATCTTCCACTGATAGTTCACGTGCCATTGGATCTGCTAGATCATGCTGCTCAAATGGGATGACATCTTACACAACAGCCTGGACTCACTTAGGAGTTTTCTGTTGTTTTGAGTCCTACTTAAAGATGTTTTGGGGCTTCTTGGGTCAGAGTAACACACCCAAATGACATATACGTTGCATCCAAAATTCAAAGAGGTATTATGTCATTTTTTGGGGGGAGGACAGGTTGTAGAAACAGCTAGATGTGACTATTTATCCTACGTCTTAGGAAGGATAATCTTGGTATATGCCATACCACTGGAGTACTAGAAATTCCCGTAAGGCTCCTTTATGTTTTTGGATTTATTTCTCACCCTCTGACATACAAAGATCCTGCCAATATATCTACAGTAGTTGCTACTTCATTCACACCAGGTCCAACAAACATAATATCATCAATGTAATGGACAAGCATAATTTCTTGTGGAAGAGAAAGATCATTAAATTCTCTGCAATCTAAATTATGACATGGAGCTCTAGAATTAATATATCACGGATGTATTAGTGAAGGTGGATTATTAGTCTTTCTAGCTGAAAGCAAACTATTTCTGATTTTTATTACTAATAGGTATATAGAATGAATAAAAAAACCCACATTTGTCTGAGTATAGCCACACCAGGCATCACGGCATCTGTTAATTTGCTCAGCTAATAAAATCTAATCTGAAACAGAAATTTAAATGGGAGTCAACTGATAATTTTTTATTATTGTCATTGTCCACAGAAACAGATAAATGTGGAATATTTGTAGGTAGAGGAAGGTCTAATGGTTTTCACTTGGTCTTTTGTACCATAATAGCTTTCACTCTACAAGCCAGGAAACCAATGTGGAGATTCTGATAGTTGCTGAATCTATTTTTCTCGACTACACATTCTAGAACAAAACAAAACTATAGAATTGATTCAGAGGTCCACTGGGCCCACTGTGAGGCAGACTTGAGTTAATATTCCTTAGATGACATAAGACCCAGAAGCCCCTGCTAGCACTGATGGGCTCCCAACTGACGTTTTTGGTTCCCAGGAAGTAGTACCATTTCAGATCCTTTTTCTAATAATTTTAGAAAAGTATGATTATTTCCCTCTCCCTAATGCACAATAGTCTTGGTAAATTTCTACAGTCCCTATGAAGAAGTCTGGGAGATAGATTAAGAGTCTAAGCGTTGACAGTTTAACAGGGTCTTTTTACAAGGGGCCCCTGCCTCTCTTTCACTGAAAGGGTATTGAATCTGCAAACTGTCCCAAGTCGAAGAATTGATTTAAGAGCTGTGACTCTGTTTTGATGATTAAAGTTAGGTTTCTGCTCAGTCGTGGTGATACTGATGTTGAGATGAGGGGTGATGAGCACTCTCGGATTATAGGGGTAGCATTGCAATTATTGATATTTCGCCATAAGGAACAACATGGAGCATTAATATATGTGGAAGCAGTGGCACCTGAATAGAATCTAGTTGTAATTAGGTCAGGAAAAATAATGAAATTCCAGCTCAAGAGCAAAACACAGCAAAGCTATAGATATAGCTGCTGGTTAATTCCCATACTCAATAGCATTATCGAGATAGAATAGCAGCAGGCAAAGCACTCAAATTGGTTCACTGACCTGTGAAGTCCTAGCCATCATTTTGAAAGAGCCAACTACCTCATCTACAACCCTTGGAATTAAAACATATACTTCTAAAAAATATATGAAATAAGAAAATACACAAATAAATGACAAAAATTAACCAGAATGATAATAGAAGTATGATATTTCAAAATATGTACCTGAGCCTAAAGCTAAGAAAGAAATTTATAATTTTAAATCTATAAATAAGAAAAGGGATTAGTTGAAAATATGTGATATATTCTTTATATCAAAAGTTTAGGGAAAAAAGTAAAAGAAAATCTGAAAAACTAAATGATAAAGGTAAGAGCAGAAAATTAAGACTGGTATCAACATAAGAAATGTTTTTTTCTTAATTGATAACACTGTAGCAAGATTAATAAAGAAGTGAGAAAATACAAATCATATGATTACATGGCAGGACAAATATTATATCCTAGAGAAAACAAAGGCAGTAAAAATAAAATGAGTCGATATAAAGAACAGCTTTACCTCAATAAATATAAAAATTGGATTTAAATAAAAAACAAATTCCTCTAAAGCACAACTAAATAAGACTAAAGCACAACTAAATAAATTTCATCTGACTCACAATGAATGTATTAATCTCTTGTTAAAAGGCATCCCACTTTCCCAAAACATGCATAATTTTATAGCTTCACTGAAGTTGTGAAACATTTGAAACATTTAATAGTTACCAAATTCACATAAACTTTTAATAGAAATAGAGAAAACATTTTCCAATATTTTTATGAGGTCAGAGTAACCTACCTTAGTCAAAACCCTAACAAGGACAGTATAGGAAAGAAACATTATCTTTTGAACATAGATGCAAAAATACAAAACATAATATTGAAAAACCTAACATTATATAAAAAGGTAAATCAAAGATAAGTTATTTTTATATCAGAAATGTATATAGGAATAATATTTAAAATTCAATTAATGTAACAATGATAGAAGCAGAAAACATAATAAAAGTCAACATATCACATAGATACACTATAGTAAAAAGGCTGAGAACCAAAGACAACAGAATTTTCAAAGACAGAATAAAGCTACTCATAACACACAAAAGAAAACCAATGAAATTAATGGCTGAACTTTCAACAGCAACAACAAAGAAGGCAAAGCAAAGACATAGCCCCAGTGCTTAAATAATCAGTTGACCAAGTATCTTATAAACGGCAAAACTATGTTTCAAATATTGAAAGCAACCGGATTACATTTTCGACATCGACATGAAAAAGCTCGACAATTTTCAATCCCATTCTTACAAGAGAAATTCTTAAGAAACTAAGAATCAGGAAATTTTCTTGGATCCCTCAGAGAAAGGATAGCACAGCCCAAGCTGACATTCTGAAATCTGGAGAAACAGGCTATTACAAAGAATCACAAATAAGGCTCACCTGGAGCAGAACTTTCTGGAGCCATAAACTGGTAGAAACACATACATGATAATTTTGATAATTTCTGGAGTATGTGTGTGAAATAGATAGAGTATGAGTGACTTTCATGGGGTTTGTAGTCTTTGGGGAACCCCATATTGTTGTGAATTTTACCAATAAGATCTCCCAAGAGTTTCTCAAATATTGAGACACAAGAAAAAACTTACCTCATTCCTCCAGCAGGAAGACAGGAAAGTAACGGCCTTTAAATAGACTGAGAGTGTTCTCCATAACAAGGGTGTACTTTCCAGCAAATGTGACTTTTCCTTAATTCACTTGATAGAAGGTCACTTCCCATTTCAATCCCCTGTAGCCTTCTTTTCTCAGCTAAAGAAGATGAAGAAACACTCGTGAAGGTCGCAGTCCAGGGACACGAGCTACTAAAACGCTCAAACTTAACCATAGAAGGCTTCTTCCTCTTCCACTCCTTACCACTGCATCACCAGGGCTCACGTATAACAGGGGGTTACAGCTGAAAGAGCTGCAAGCTTCAGGGTTTGTTAAGAGGAAGTCTTAGGGTAAATAAGACACCTGAGAATCTTAAAGTCTCTTGTACTTAAAGCTACAGCAAATATTAAAAACAGCCCAGTGAGAGCCATATTAACATGAAATTTCACAAGAAAGGCTTATTTACATCAGTTCCTATTATCCAATGGTGTGGGTTGAATTTTATCTTCCAAAATATGTTGAAATTCCAATTCCTAGTACCTGTGTGACTATGACCTCATTTGCAAATGGGGTTGTTGCAGTTCTAATCAAGTTAATATGAAGTCATACTGGATTAAAGTGGGCCCTAATCCAATTACTTGTATCTTTATAAGAAGAGGGAAATTTGAACACAGAGATATATAGATAATATCATGTGGCAATAGAGACAATGGCTGCATCTGCAAACCAAGGAATACCAAGGGTTTTTGGTAACCACAAAATGCTATAAAAAAGCCAGAAATGGTATTCTCCTAGAAACTTCAGGGTGAGAACAGCCCTTCCAAGAACTTTATATTGGACTTCTAGTCTCCAAAACTATGAGGGAATAAGTGCATTTCTGTTGTTTAAAGCCACTCAGATTGTGGTATGTTGTTATGGCAAATCTAGGATATTAACACAGATTTTGGTAAAGAGCGTGAAGTGCTGCTGTAACGAACGCTCAAACATTTTAAAGTTATTTGGAATTGCGTAATGAATAGCATGTAGAAGTATTCTGAGGTCCATGATAGAAATTTATTCTGATGTTTACGTAGAAAGGCAAAAGACATAAAATAGCCATCATAACAACAGAAAAAGGACAGCAAATTTGGATGACTAACAGTATCCGATATCAAGATTTACTGTAAAGCAACAATAATCCAGAAATTGGTATTGGCAAAAAATAGACATCTAGAACAATAGGAAAGGCCAGAAAGCCCAGCAATAGATCTATATAAATATATTCTATCCATTTTTGTCTAAGCCACAAACACAAGTCAATGAAGAAAAAAAAAACGGACCATCAATTGGAGCTGAAAGTGGACATCCAAACACACAACAAAAGTTAATCTTGACGAAGAACTTACAAATCTGAAAAAAAAAAAAACCTCAAAATGTATCAGTACGAAACATTTAATTCAAAAGTATTGAACTTTTAGAAGAAAATGGAAAAAAATCTAATTAACCTTAGGTTTTCCAATAAGTTTTTGGATATAACAGCAAAATCATGATCTATGAGAAAACAAAAACAGAAAAGTTGGACTTTATTGACTTAAAATCTACTCTGTGAAAAAGAAAATGAAAAGCAAATTACAGATGGGGGAAAATGCAAAACACATAACATAAAGGGCTTGTATCCAAAACATATAAAGAACTTAAAACTCACAATAAGAAAATAAAACAGCCCAATTTTAAAACAGTGAACAAAAGATCTGAACAGACACTTTACCAAAGAAAATATACAGATAAAAGGATACTCAAAATAATTTGTCATCAGAGAATAGCAAAATAAAACAACAATGAGATGCTGCTGGACACCTCACAGAATATCTCCAAAAATAAAAATAAATAAATCTGACATTACCAAATGCTGACAAGGATATGGAATGGCACCAGTACTCATTCATTGCTGTGAGAATGCAAAAGTTTTAGCCACTTTAGAAGATAGTTTGGCAGTTTCTTTTGAAAATTAACATAGTTTTACCATAGAATCCAGCAACTGTGCTCCTAGATATTTACCCAAGTGATGTGAAAATTTATTTTGACATGAAAACCTGTACACAAATGTTTCTAGCAGATATAATCAAAGCCAATAAGATGCCCTTCAACATGTTAATGGGTAAACAAACCAGGGCACGTCCATACAATGGGATATTTCCAGTGATAAAAGAGAATGAGTTATCAAGCCATGGAAAGACATGTACAAACCTTAACATTTCAACTTAACACTTAACACTAAGTAAAAGAAGCCTGTTTTAAAAAGCTACCTACTATATATTTGAGGTCTTCCACCATATGTCTGGTATTTAAAAGCAAAAAAATAATACCAACAATATATTTAAGTATATGTGTATATCTATGTGTGTGTATACATATATATGCTTATGTATGTTTATTGGTAAGTGAAATAAATGATAGCGATAATACAAGACATTGGAAGGAGGAATTAGGATTATTTTGTTATTATAAGGTATCGCATTATCAGTAAAGTGGTATAGTGTTATTTGAAAGTGGACTTTGATTATGTACATTGCATACTCCAGGGAAAACACTAAAATACTTAAGAAGTTTAATTCTTTGTAAGAAAGAAGAGAAAATGGAATCATATAAAATGCTCAATTAATAATACAAAAGGCAGAAAAATAGTAGAGTACAAAACTGAGAAGAACAAAGGCAACAAATAGAAAACGATAACAAATATGGTAGATATTAATCCAAGTATTTCGATATCATTTTGAACGTTAGTGGCCTAAATGTACCAGTTGAAAGACAGTGTCAGAGTGAATCAAAAAATAAGATCCAATTATATGTTTTCTGCAAGAAACACACTTTATATATAAAGAGACACATAGGTGAAAAGCAAACATGGAGAAAGATGTGTCATGCTCAATCTAATCAAAAGAAAGTAGGAGTAGCTATGTTAATTTCAGACAGAGCAGACTTCAAAGCAAGGGAAGTTATTAGGAGTAAAATATAATGGAATATCCATAATATTTTAGTAAAATGTTCAATAAAATATCCACTACAGTACTGTTTGTGAATTGTAAGCCTGTAAATTGGATGTTTTATATAAAAATTGTTTATGTATAAAAAAAATGCACGTGAATATGGATGTGTGTGTGTGTGTGTGTGTTTAGGATGCAATTTCCCTTAACATAAATAGAAAAATAAGCAACTTATTAATATCTCATCATTTTGACTGGAGGAGTTTATAAGAAAAGGAGTCTTTTTACTATTCAACATAATTTTGTGTGGTATCTGATTCTTTTTAACTCATTCTAACTTTGATTTTTTAAAACTCGTGTAGTGCCTGATTTTTTAACTCATATATAATCGCTTTTAAAATATTAGTTTTAATAATGATCCGTGGCTAATAAACATAGTTCCTAGAAGTTTACCAATAGTATTTAAATTATGAGATGATTTTAAAAAGCAGGTTAGAGTGGAGGGAAAATGAAATTAGAAACATTTAGAGTGCAAGAAAAATAGATTAAGAAAAATAAAAAAAATAAATAATCTGGAAATTTTTACTATTTAAAAAAACTAAAAATTTAGAATATTAAAGTTTCAAATTCCATTTATTTTAAAAATGAGTCTTATTTATTACAATTTACAATGCTACTACAAAATAAGTAAAACCTTTCTACTTCAGGAAGAAAGAATTTGGGCTTAAAAAAAGTGAGTCAAATGAATTGTCTTCAAGTGCATACAATGGTTAGAAATGATTTGGAAATGGTCTGTTACTACATTAGGAAGAATAGAAAGTAACCTAACTATGGACTTCAAAGTTCTCCTTCCACCGTTTTTTCAGGCTGAATATATTACATTAAAAAAGAAATATTGTAAAATGAAGACTATCTGGTACCTAACTGGAAAACATAAGGATGTTGCAAATAAGAATATCAATATTTTCTTTAAATTTAGAAACTATTATTAAAATAATATAACTGCTAAGAGAAAGAGCTAGTGTTGAAACTGATTATTAACAAAATCAATGGTCTTTACACTGTAGTGACTACTTCTTATTTTACCATTTTTATCCCCAAAAAGATTTGAGGTGACACTGATCTTTTGTTATCAGCCCACAGTCACAGACCTAAAATACTACCAGAATATCTCCATAATGTCTAAAGACACAAAGAATTGGAACTGATAATTATAAAACATAAATAACATAAGACTTCCAGAGACAGAACTGCTCTTCTCAGATGCAGAATTATCAACTAATTCTGAGACATACATTGTTTATACTTCAATAATTGTGTAGATTTTGCCACAGCTGGATTGAAGTCAATTAACTCTGGTTCTTCTAAAAGCTAAATGAACTGTTAAGTGTCCCATAACATAAAGGGGTTTGCTAAGGAAAAGCACTAATATCCAAACATACGGGAAAAAAATGATTCAGGGTTACTTGGAAGGCACCTATATCTGGGTGGCTATTTTCTTCACGTGTCATAGTTTTAATAGCAGCTATAACACAAATTTAGTCCTGTCTTCATAGTACTCACAGATTTGTAAACTTTCTGAGTCCCTTGCATTAATAAAAAAAGAAAATCCCATGTCTATTTGTTATCATTTTCCTACTGAAACCCAATCCCTTCCACACTCTCTATTCCACTGCAGCAACTCCCTCTGTATTTTACCTGCATTTGCTATCTCTCTTTCCTGTTGAACGTTTTGTTTTTCATATAAAACAATATCTCAAGGTTTTTTTTGCAAGATTACTGTTTTTTTTCTGCCTATATTTCTCAAATGATTAACGTATTTATTCTTCTCTCTTGTATTGTATTAAATTAGGTGCTCAAGATTTTCTTTTCCACTGAAGAAAGCAAGCAAAACTAAACTAAACCCTGACATATCTTATGCAGCATGCTTATATCCATGCTCACCTACACAGCCAACTTCTTCAAACAGTTGATGAAAGTAGCTGTACCTATTTATCACTATTTGCCTATAATTCAGACTCCCTCTGTTTTATTGCCCAAAAACATACTTTGCTAAAATCAATAATAACTTATAGGACGTTGAATTCTACTGCAGTTTATATTGTTGACCTCTCTTTCCTGAAACCCTCACCTTTCTTGGCTTCTTTGATTCTATCCTCTTACGTCATTCTTTTATGACTCTTCTTCCTGATCTTTTCTTCTTTATCTTTCTTGGTTCTTTTGAATCTCATTTGTAAAATAAAATTCTCCTTATTTCAATTTTTTTTTCCAGAATAAACACCATTCTTGTCATTGAATTCATTTGCTGTTTTTATCAGCTTTATCTCACATTAATACTTTAGCTCAACTCTGTCCTCTGAGCTTCATACCTATGTATCTCTACTTTTTTAAAAAAGTGTCTTTGAAGTCTCGATTCACTTTAAAACTGACAAGTTCAAAAGAAAATTCATAAACTCCCCTTCTCCAGTTTTGTGGTCTAGTAGATTTTCCTTTCTTAATGTATAAGAACCCAGGAGGCCAAATTCAACATTTTCCTGTCTCCTTCCATGATTAGTCAAACCATCAACATATGTTGGACATTTTATTACTTAAATATCCCTTGAATCCATCATCTTTTCTTCTCTACTCTCTGGCAATTTCCAGGTACCTTAGTTTGAAACGTTGCATTCACTCAATGGTATAATTTAGTATCTCAGTCTCTACAAAGTTGGCCCTAACTATTTCCTATATGTCAAGTAGAGTCCTTTTATCAAAATTCAGATCTGATCATATTGTCCTTGCATAAAATATCTTCTTTTCATTTGTTCTTAAATGAAAAGCTAAACATTTTAAAATAGAAAACAAGACTAGATATTCTGACTCTACCTACCAGTGTAGTCTTATCCAAACATATTTATTGTCTTCTTGTTGGTGCTCCAGATATACCACATATATTTCATTTCCTTATATGCTTCCTGTTTGCTCTAGCACTGGATCTTTGCACATGCGCTCTTCTCTCAGCCTAGAACTCTCGCATGCATTCCTCCATTTGCCATACTAACTCCCATTCTGTCTTTAATTTCAATTCTTTCATTTCATTAGGTAATTCTTTGCTGACCTCCCTACCTATAAATTTTCTTCATAATGCATTCTCATAACACCAAGGTCCTTTCTATTTATCACTTAATAAGGAAATTTTAATTTTCTATTTAATTGTGTGATTCTTTAATATCTGTCTCTTAGATTCTAAGATAGATTAGGTAAGAAATGGTGTCCTGCCTTTTGTTTTTCTAATTTTATTATTGTATCCCAAGTGTATATAAAGAAACTATCAGATGGAGGTTGTTTCTTAAATAATCATAAAATGAATTAATAAGTGAGCAAATGGATGATAAAATAATTTCCATGACACTTACTAAATCTTATTATTCTCATATGTGTGTTACAATGACACATGAATTTTCATGGTATTCTCATAATATGTCATACCAGGTAAAATGGTTTTGTGTTTGGTAAAATCAAACATCTATGTCAGACATTCCCATTTATCAATAATATTTAATCCTAAGCAATACTTATGCCAACTCTACAGGAAAATTTGGGGCATAGATTTGAAATCTTTATATGTGTAGTTAAAGCTCCAGGTGAAAAAAAAAAAATACTTGTTCTGGATTTTTCCAGAAATAAATTTCCTTCAGGGAGCCACATACTTGTTTTGGGGAAACTCTTACTTCCACATTAATTTATACCAGTGGTTCACTCAGGTACACTGCTTTCTGCATAATGTATGTCTTTCTAATATTCTAATCGACACATAGGTAGGAAATAGAAATGTCAAAAGGTCAAAAAAACTCCATAAGCGAGAGTATTGCTACTCAGTTAAAAGACATCTGGGGGCATTAGTCAGTAGGACCAGCCTCAGAATAAATTAGTGGATTAACAAGGGATATAGTTATTCAGGGAATTGCATGAGATGATAATAAAATACTTGGTAAGTTTTAATGATTAAATTTTCCCCAAGGAAAACTTCTGCTGAACAATCATTAAAAGTATTCTCTAACATCTCTTACATTTTTTATAGTTCCTCCAGTGATTCAAATGTGAATAATAATGTTTCTAAAAAGCTATGTAATGATATTTATAAGAGCGACTGTAGGAGTCATTACGCCTGAAAAGATATAGGTGGTATTTGAAGGTTCCTTCAAGAAGCAGCCCTTTTTTGCATAAAAGTATATGCCATCTTATATTCTAATATTGGTTAAATCTAACATTTAATACATGCATATTATGCTCCAGATGTTCTCTTAAGAGGTATCTTATTTAATTTTTATAATACTTTTTTTTTCTATTCATAGTTCATAGAAAGGAAACTGAGGCACAGAGGAGCATGTATGTGTTTTCATAGCCAACATGGGGCCTCATGAGCTAAGGTACAATTAATTGACTCCAAACTCTAGGTATGTTTTATTATCCCATATGATCCCTAAAATGCAGAGGCATTTTTCCACTTAGAAAAAAGATAAAATGTTAATACCCACAAGATTATATCTCTGTTCTACACTGTGCATAATAACTAATAAAACTGCTTACATTTTAAATTATTCGGTCACAATGTTACCACTTAACCTGAGAAGAACATATTCATTTACATTCCAAGGGCAGTTTGCGATTTGAATTAAACGTAAGTATACACGAGAAAGGCATCCCATGATGTTTTCCAGGAAATTGGCTTCTAAGCACTTATTATTAACTAATATATTTTCTTGGCAGATAAATGGTAAACTAAAAATGTATTGTGCTGTCAGTTTAAAGAAACTGAACTGAGAGATAATCTGCACCGTAGCCTCAGTTACAGCAGTAACATGTTATGTGACCTTAACAAACCGTCATTTCACGTTTCTGATTCATACTTTTAAATCTTTCATCATGAGGGGATTGACTAGATTATCTTTGGTTATTTTTATCCTTAAAACAATTTTGAAAAAGTAAACTGATTATAGAACCCTTCCCCAAGTACCACAATCCTCCTAGTTTCCTCAGCTCCACTTGGTCAGTCTGCAAACCAGAAAACATTTTTATTTCATTCCTTTCCATCGTCTCCTGTGGAATAATAAGACATATGCACGAAGGTTTTGCTGGGCAACTTACATGGGCTCTTATCATATGGACACACTGCGGGTTGTTCTTCCCCATAAGCTTTCGATTCTACTGCTTTCCTACATTTTTTTTTCATAACGTATGCGTGAAGATGGTCAATTTTTGTTAGCCTTCAAATGACCTGGAATATAGGATGGGAGCCTTCTGATATTGGGTGCTAGCTACTCAGGGAGCTATACACATTAGATAAACCAGCTTTCCAGCAGAGTTGCATGTTAGTGTCTGTATTTCCACAGCACTCTGCAGCACCTTTTGGAGGTGATGCTGCCCGGATATTAGAAAGTAGGTTGACTTTGTGGCTCTTTAATTTCTAACTTTATGTATATCAATTTACAGAAAGTTCCTTCTTTTTTACTTCCAACATTTGGCCTGTATTTGATTGCTTTTCTTTATATCCACAACCAGCACTCCAATTAAAGCCTGCCTGATCATGAATAAATTTAACTGCTCCTTGGGATCGTTCTTAGTCGGATACGGTTCATTTTTCCGTTAGGTGAACTCTCTGACTTAGACCAATCAGACATCCTCCTACTGCAAGGCAAAGTCCACAACACTAACCCCTTCCCTTATTCTGAATCAGCCATACTAGCTCTTCTGTGTCCCCTAAGCTAAACTATTTCTAGAACCTTAGTTTTCTGGCTCTACTATTTTACTCACAATTGTCATGGTTACATTCTGTCATTATTCATGTCTCAGTTCCCTAAACACTTATTTAAAGTTTTTAACTCTCTACCCCACCCCAGTCGTCACCTTGTTTTATTAATTTTACTGATCATTGTCTTATATTACTACTTATATTTTAACATCAATATTTTTTTTTGTTTCTACTAGATTGTATGATGCACAAGGATACAGTCTTTCTTATTTAATTATGAATTTCTAGTACATTTATAATATATATTGGATTATATGATAGAGAAGATGAGAGGAAAAGAGTTTGAGGAGTGATTGAGTGAAGGAATAATGAGGCAACAAAGTAGTTAGAGATACCTGTGACACTTGGGACAGGTACATTTTTCTTGATTGATGTACATGTTCATATTTGTGTGTAATGTATACTTGATGTGAATTATATGATCTCTATGATTGTTTTCCACTACTAATATATGTTTATGTGTATCCTTATATAGGTAAAAATATTACCTTCAGAAGAAAATAATCTCATCAAGGTTAAAATTATTTTTTAAAAAGTGTTAAATAGAATAATGAACTTATTCCTTTTAAATTAACATTTGCTTAATAAAGAGGTGAAATTCTTATTTTCTCAAAATATTACTATTGGGTTTATACTTAGATAAAAA
>NW_011888808.1:6195031-6211333 GCF_000151845.1 Pteropus vampyrus | reverse complement strand
ATGTTAGTGTCTGTATTTCCACAGCACTCTGCAGCACCTTTTGGAGGTGATGCTGCCCGGATATTAGAAAGTAGGTTGACTTTGTGGCTCTTTAATTTCTAACTTTATGTATATCAATTTACAGAAAGTTCCTTCTTTTTTACTTCCAACATTTGGCCTGTATTTGATTGCTTTTCTTTATATCCACAACCAGCACTCCAATTAAAGCCTGCCTGATCATGAATAAATTTAACTGCTCCTTGGGATCGTTCTTAGTCGGATACGGTTCATTTTTCCGTTAGGTGAACTCTCTGACTTAGACCAATCAGACATCCTCCTACTGCAAGGCAAAGTCCACAACACTAACCCCTTCCCTTATTCTGAATCAGCCATACTAGCTCTTCTGTGTCCCCTAAGCTAAACTATTTCTAGAACCTTAGTTTTCTGGCTCTACTATTTTACTCACAATTGTCATGGTTACATTCTGTCATTATTCATGTCTCAGTTCCCTAAACACTTATTTAAAGTTTTTAACTCTCTACCCCACCCCAGTCGTCACCTTGTTTTATTAATTTTACTGATCATTGTCTTATATTACTACTTATATTTTAACATCAATATTTTTTTTTGTTTCTACTAGATTGTATGATGCACAAGGATACAGTCTTTCTTATTTAATTATGAATTTCTAGTACATTTATAATATATATTGGATTATATGATAGAGAAGATGAGAGGAAAAGAGTTTGAGGAGTGATTGAGTGAAGGAATAATGAGGCAACAAAGTAGTTAGAGATACCTGTGACACTTGGGACAGGTACATTTTTCTTGATTGATGTACATGTTCATATTTGTGTGTAATGTATACTTGATGTGAATTATATGATCTCTATGATTGTTTTCCACTACTAATATATGTTTATGTGTATCCTTATATAGGTAAAAATATTACCTTCAGAAGAAAATAATCTCATCAAGGTTAAAATTATTTTTTAAAAAGTGTTAAATAGAATAATGAACTTATTCCTTTTAAATTAACATTTGCTTAATAAAGAGGTGAAATTCTTATTTTCTCAAAATATTACTATTGGGTTTATACTTAGATAAAAATACTGAGGCATTTAGATTTGGTTTTGTTTTACTAGACAAAAAGTTTTAGGAAAGAAATAGTCTTTCTTGCTATCTTTCACACATCACAGTAAGTTATTTGCTGATGCAAGTTGATTTGGACTTTTTGTAACCTTATTTTTTGCTATAAAATAAAATATTGGAACTTGGCTCGTGAGTAGCAGAAATTCTTTAGAATTGCTCCCTCAAGAGCGTGAGCTCTCAATAGAATGTTGTTTTGAAAAGACAAATAGTGTTGCTGAAACACAGAAATCTTTATTGAGATATATTTTTGTTCTGTTGTATTGTAGTGTTATGTTTTTTTTTTTTCTCCAAGCATTATTTGGAATATTAGACCAAAACGATTCTAAAACTTAGTTGAAACAAAGACAGAAAGAAGAATAGCAAACTAATAGTGATAAAGTTCCAAAAACAGAAACAAAAAGTAGTCAAGGGAGAAATACTAACTAAAATTGCTAAGAGAAAGGAAAATAAATTGACAAAAGAAATGTCACTTTAAGACATCAGAATATAATGCAAGATAGATAGGTTTCAATTTAATGACTACTTGGTGGCTTATATAAAATGGATCAATTTTCCCAGTCTAACCTTTAATAGAAAATCATCTATATCCAAGACAAAGCTAAATTTTGTGTTAAAGAAAACTTTATACAATAAAGACTTCACGTGAAAACTTTTTTTAATAGTATTTTATAAGACTAGAAAAAAATATAGGTTTTATTTGGTACTTTTCATAGTTTTAACTCTAGATTAAACTTCATAAATCAAAACCTATTAATGAAACTAACTGTATTTTTTTTCTACATGTTTAAAGATTCTCAGCTCATTGTATGGTTATGATTGCTTAAGTCACTAGTAAAAATGTCACCATTTAACACAAGAGAAATCTAATTTTAATTTAAGAAAAATGTTCTTAATAGTGGTATGATTGTGTGGTCTATGGTTTCAGAAAACAACATGAAACATCAAAATTTAAAGTATTTTTATGATAATCTTTGAAAATATGATGAAAAAATCTATGCAGGAATAGCTTGCTTTCTCTACCAGTATTCACAACCTTTCAACCACTAATCAATTTTAACACTTTTTTGCATAGCTTGCATAAATGATAAGATCTTGTCTACCAAACAAGAAGACTTATCAAGAAATCTTTTTTTTTTTTTTTTGGTTTTAAAATTTATCTAGGTCATGTGTCTCAAATAGTAATTAACATAAGGATCAGTGTTCTTATAATAAAGTAATATTTTAAATCAAAAGCAATGACACATTTCTTATTAACTTGAATTACCTTATCTTTATAAATGTTGTAGGATTTCATTTTAATATTTATGTAAACTTATTGGGAGATAGTAGGTTATGTAATACTCTCATAACCTTTAAAACTAAGGCTTGTAAAGTGCTATTCATTACAAAGACACCAATGACATTGCATTTAGGACCCACATTGATCCAATGTAACCTCACCATAAGTAGTGACATCTACAGAAGACCCTATTATCAAATAAGGACACCTTCTGAGGTCCTAGTTGAACATGAATTTTGAGGATAGACTCCTTAACTCGCTGCACATGGGTTGAGGAAATATTTTAAAATCCACCTAATTGCACTAAACCCAACAATTTTACAGCCAGTTCTAACAATAATTCAAGAAACAGATATTTTCTTATAGGAACTGGTCAAAAGTCTAGAGCATGAAATCTGTCCACCTTAAATGAAAGCTGTGTGGTGTCGCTACCAAACCAGACAAGAATATCACTTTTCTGGTTTTCCTTTGGCCAGTAAAAGAAAAGCATAGGTTCTTTGCAATTATGAACATAGTCTCTCATATATTTAAACAATATGTATTAAGAGAATAATCCAAGCAATGTTTTGAATATATGCCCATCAACATGAGGGAGAGTTTATCACGGAAGGGGATTCCATATAATTGAACACATTAACAGATTAAAGAAGATAAAGCATATGCCTTCCTTAGTGGAATCAAAAGAATGCTAACTTCACAAAAAAAACATTATCTACACAGAATAAATTACATTTAGCAAATCAACTATAGAGGAGAAATTTATTAATATGATGCTGGGTATTAGGGGGAAAAAAAAACAAGCTTTAAATCGAGGGCATAAATCTAGTCAGTGTCCATTTATTATCTTTTAATTTTGAAGAGAAACTTAAGCCAGCATTTCAATGTTTTCTCTCTAGGACAAGAAGATGTGTAATTTTTGTCATGGTAGAGTAATCAGTCTAAATTTATGTTTAGTAAGTTATCCATCAAAAGCAAAGATGTCCTATGTTTGATTTAACTAAATTTTCTCTAATAAGCATCCTTGTGAACACTGTTGACTACAGCGGATTTGGAATTAAACACCAAGGTAATTTTAACCTTGTAGGTAATGGTTGTTTTCCATGGGAGGTTCTCACAAATATTATTTACCTAATTGCAGAATATCGCATAAAAGTATTTTTTTTTCTTCTGGAAAGAAATGGTTTAAATGAATTTATTGAGCCCAATTAAAGAATGTATATTAGTTTAACTCAAGAAATTCATCTAATTTTCAGTTACCCTTATTTAATTATCCTCTCCATTTTCCCTTACTTATGCCACAAAGCATAATAGTCTGACATTTATATACACAATATTATGCAAACAATTTTATGTCCTTCCAAGTTTTGCCATCAAATGTAAGAGATTTTTGACCTTTGTTAATTTTTTCTTTTACATATCTTATGTAATTTCATGTCTAGTCATTCATACTGTAATTAGTTCAATTTATTATTAATAACAAGAAATTAAAGCAAAGCTACATGCATATTTAGTGTTACTTCAAACAAAGATTTTTAAAGAAAATAGATTTCTTTTCCATGAAGATCCAATAAGGCATACAAGTCATTGTGAGTCTACTTTAGATTTAAATTTTATTACAATATTATCGATCATATCATACCCTTTACATTTAAATTGCATTTGGCAATCTCAATATGCACTCTGTGATCTTATGGATTGCTGATACAATATATAAATAACTATAATAAACTCCTCCAGATCAAAGTCCCCTGAAAGAATTCGATATCACTAGCAGTATAATAGTAGTGTTCTTTTATGTAAATATTACGGTAAGATGAGATAAATATAAGAAATGTTCACATAGGCACAGAATGTGAATATCACATGGAGAATGAATTTGAAGTAGGTATTAAGTACTGTGAGAGCCCCTCAACCTAAGAATAAACAGATCTTGCAAAAGCCACACTCTTTGAAGTGATGCTTCTCACCCAAATGGTAGGAAAGTCCCCAAGAATCACCTCTTCACATAAATGTAAAATATTATAGTTAGAAATAGAAGCACTGAGGAGCAAGCAGCAGGCAAACTTCAGGGAGAGGAAAATGTGGGTCTCCCTAAGGGCAAACAGCAGTAGAATGTAAAGAGCAGCAGTGACTTACATGCAAAACTTCTAGCAAGTAGCAAAGTGAGCCTGAACCAGCCTGAATTTCTGGTTCGGTCCTCTCTCCTCCCCTCCTTTCTCCTTTCCTCTCCTCTCCTCTCCTCTCCTCTCCTTTTCTCTCCTCTCCTCTCTTCTTTCCTCTCTCCTCCTTTCTCTCTCCCTCTCTCTCTCTCCCTCTCTCTCTCTCTGAGTCAAGTCACTTATTGCAGCCAAGAAATTCCCAATTAGATGGTGCTTCTGGTTGTGGTCAAAAGCAGAAGCAGATTCTCTCTGCAAGAAAGTATCCCCCTTTTAAGCTTATCAGACAAGTATTGAAAGATGAAGTAATGAGTTCATGTGCTGCGATCATTAAATACAGAAGAAAAAAAAGTACTTTGAGTTTGGGTCACCAGAAACAAACAAGCAAGCAAAACAAAACAAAGCAAATCTAGACCTTTAAAGACTAAAGACTTAAGTCCCTTGTATTAGTCAATCTTATCCTGAGAAACAGAATCAATAGTATATATAAATATGTATATAATATAATAAATATAACAAATATAATATAATATAATATAATACAATATATTAAATATATACAAATGCATGTATATATGTGTATCTATATATTATATATGTATATTGCATATAACATATTTTACTTAGGAATATATTATAATTTATATTATATATACACACGTGTGTGCACACACACGTACACACACACACACACACACACACACACACACACACACACAGAGAGAATTTATTGCCTCACATTATTATGAAGGCTGAGAAGTCTCACAATCTGCCATTGCAAGCTGGAGACCCAGGAAAGCTGATGGTGCAGCTCAAATGCCTAAAAGCCAGACCCAGTGGTTTAGATTCCAATCTGCATCAGAAGGTCTGAGAACCGGGAGCACAGAGGGCAGGAATTGATCGATGCCCCGGGTTAACCAGCCAGGCAGAGAGTGAATTCGACCTTTGTCTGCCTTTGTCTTCTGTTTAGGCCCTCATCACCTTGGATGAGGTGCACCCACACTAGAAAAGTCCATCAGCTTTACTCAGTCCACAAATTCAAAAACTAATTTCCCCAAATGTTCTCACAGACATACCCAGAAATAATGTTTAATCAGATATCTGGGCATCCTTTGTCCTTGGTCAAGTTGACACATAAAAGTAACATATCACATTTGTTTAATATACATAAAATTAGCCATCACATCTGTTTTAAAATGCCCTGTCCACAAAAGCCATGTGAGACAAAGAGCCTACACTTACACATCTGTCACTCTAGAGATATAGATAGATAGCCATGTAAAATAATTTTATCCCTGTACAGGCAGGTTTACATAAAGAAGATGGGAGAATGAGTGGAAGAGTGAGATGGAGACAGTGTGAAAAGGTTGAGAAGCACTCCTATTTTCCTTCCCAATGAATGTTTCTACAGCTCAGCCATGCCAAAGCTGAATATTTGGTTTTGCTTTCCTATCTTCCATTCTCCGACAATCCTGATTTCAGATTGAATTCTGTGAAGTTTCAGACAAATTAAATCTATATCTCATCCAGTTTAAACTAATCCTAATCCATGAATTCTTTCTCCATGGAATGAGCAGTGAAGAGATGAGTGTGCAATTTATGCATCAAATATGGAAGGTATTTCAGAGGCCTGGCTCAGCTGCTATGATGGAAGCCAACACACATGAAAGGACTGATGGAGTCAAGAAAACCAGAAACTGTGGTGGGTCCTCCCTAACACAGATTTGATAGTTTTTGATTCACAAATTTCCTTCCTTATTTAAGCCAATTGGAGTATGTTTTCACATTTTGCTACAAAGAATTTTTGATACAAAGAATAGATATACAATTGCACCTCTTATGTATGAATTATTTTTATAAAACCTCATTTTGTAAGGCTATGTGTGATGTTAGTACCTGTCCCTTGAATATTAAATGAATATAGCTAGCGAATTGTTATTTCTTCACCACAAACCCTAGAAAAGTTCAGTGTAAGGCTGATTTAAATTATTTTTACATGCTCATGTACAAAAAGGCAACAAGATACTCAGAAGGCTATGGTAGATTTCTCATTTCTTAGTTTGTCTACGGAAACTTTCTAGCCCAAGAGGCCAAGGGCATTATTACAAGTCCCTTAGATATAAGTAACTAAGAAATTCCAGAAAGCTGATAACCATTCTTTACAAGTGCACACATAAGGAGATTAGGGGTGGCTTTGCTGAATCAGCATAGTATTATAAACTGACAATCAGCCTGAAGAAGACAGCTCATTAGCAAACTAAACCATGAAAACAGCACAGAGAACTAAAGATCTCCACGGGTGACACGGAGCTGAAAGCTGTCAGTGAATACCATTTCTTCTTCAGCACAATTGCCTTTAAAAGAAAAGTTAATGGGAAAAAATAGTAAACCAGATCAATAAAATCAGCATGACCTTCAAGATGGCAGGAGGCAGAACATGTTGTCCAACCAAGTTAATGGTTTTTGAGCAGAGACTCCACTTATTTTGAGGATTTTGTTATTTGTATCTGACATTACATATACAATTTCTGAAGCATAATTAAGAATTGGCCAAATATGTTCTATATTTGACAGAAAATTACAAGAAACCATCAAGGCCATCTAAAGATTAAAAAGGCAGAGAATGTTTGAAGGAGTTTTATAGAGTATCAAAAAAAAATTTTAATGAAAAAAAGAAGGTGTGGCATCTGTATGGTTTATGTCAGAAAAATGAAGTGGAAGCATTTGTTCGAAAGCACAGATATGATTTACAACTTTACCAAGAAGAAAATGTCAAATAACTAAGAAATATTTATACTTTATGATTGAAATACCTATATAAAACCAATAAGTAACTTTAGGTTTATTAACTCCTATTATATAATTCTCCATTTTCTTTTAATTTTAAAATATAAACACAAGAGAAAAGTATAAATAAAATCAGTAGCCAAATAAGGTATAAATAAATCTATAGAAATAGAAGAATAAGCATAGAAAGATATATTTATATAGACACATAAAATCTGAGTTTCATGTATAAATTCAACATTTATATATACAAACATACAGATGAAAGGAATATTATTTGTAAATATATGCATATAAAACATATGTTTATGTCTATGTATGTGTATTTATATGTAGATATCCATATTATAAATAATATGTGATAGGTTACTTCACTTAAATATAGAATAGGATTTCGGTTAGCAAGGAAGTATAAAAGTTGATATCACATCAAATCTACTTAACAAATTAAAAAAAAATTACCTTTTATCATTGTACCTCATGACAATTGACATATATTTACTTAAACAGAAATAATAGATAAATATTAAGTTCAAAATGTCACAAATAGAATTACAATAATATTTTGAAACAAAAGCCTTATGAGCTTAGAAAAGAAAATTGTGGTTAAAAACATTTTATTCAATAGAAATTAATATGAAGAAACAAGTTCAGATGTATATAACTACTCTAAATATACATAAATGTATTTCTCATGTTGGCTCTTCCAGGTAAATCTATGAATAAAATATAGCATGACCATCCAAAAACTTACCTCAAATGCTAAGCATGACATTTTTGAAAACATGCATGTACTTTAAAAAGTTACCATAAGTAAACTTTCTAAAATCACAGTGAATTTCTTTGTTGGAATCTATTGCAAATTCTAAATCTCTTTTTTTTTATGAATATAGAAATAGAAATTATAAGCCAATGACAGACACTCACTTGGATTAAAAGTAGTTTGGAAAATGTTATCACATTGACAATTCATATTTGTCAGAAACAGTCTGTCATTGTGGTACTAAGAGAAAAGAGAGACTGCACCGTTTAAAAGAAAAAAAATTCCTCAAGTCAATTGGTTGGGGAGAAATAAAGACTAAACAAACTTTTTAAATAAGAAAATAGCCAACTAGGTGGGAATATTGCTCTAGCTTCTCTACAAAACAAACTCTTCGAATAATTGGTTCAGAAATATATGTGCCTTCTAGAAATATTAGTAACTTTAGAAAATGAGCCACATAAATTTAAAAATAAAAAAAGAAATAAAAAGAAAAAAATGTGAACTATGAAGGACTCTTACCAAGAAAAATAATACTGCTTCGGTACATTATTATCATAAAATATGTCATTGTTTTTCAAAAATCATAATGAATCTTTATCCGATACACATATTTTTAAAATGTAAAGTACAATATATCAGGAAAGAGATCAGAAAGGATGAAATTTGCATTGGAAAAATTAAAACAAAGAAATAAAGAAAAATAGTCTGAAAGTCGAAGGCAAACCTCTAAAGATCAAGTGGGAGAAAAGATTCTAAAACAAAAATCCAGTAAGAAACATTATATAATGTCAGGCTGTGTTACTAAAACAGATACATCTTTCTCAGGTTTAAGTGTTTTAATTATAAGGCAGTCGTTCTCAAACTTTTTCATCTCAGAAATTATTTACACTCTTAAAAATTACGAAGGACTCCAAAGAGCTTTTGAAGATCTATCTATTAATATTTACCATATTTAAAATTAAAACTGATATATTTATATCTATTTACTAGTTAATTTTAAAATAACCATCATAAGCCCAGTAGATGTTAACACAAATAACATATTTTTTTATTTAAAACATTTTCAATGCAAAAATTTGTGAGAAGAGTGGCATCAATTACATTATTGTCTCCCTTAACTGAACTCAGGTGGATTATCATTCTGCTTCTACAGTCAATGTTATACCATGCTATTTTGATTTAACAACATTAAAAAATATCCATTCTACAGAGATTTGTAGTTAAAAAAGGCCAAGAAATTTTTCAAAGCCTTTTCGGGTAATTGATATTCTCCTTTGATACTATACCAAATGCAATGTGAAATCTGATCAATAAGAAACTCCATTGGCCCATCTTGTGCTTTGATGGATCTTTACTCAAACATGATTTTCCAATCAATCCTTCCTAATTCTTGAGACTTACATTATACACCTGTGGTACAACTGAGTGTGTATGAATCCCAGTCACTGTCACATGAGTGGATGATGTAGTGATATGGCATTGATGGCACAGGAAGTATTTCTACCCCTTAACTAAGAACTACGTCTGGGTAAAATAGCTCACCAGAGATTCTTGAAAACATTTACACATGAAAAAAATTATGTTAGAATTAGTTGGACAGGTGGCTAGGCTACGAGGAGTATGAAAAGCCTAGCTGTACCTGAGACTGTGGACTCTATTCAGGTTGGCAACCACTGGCAAAGTGACTGCTCATGAAAGAATGGGACAGACACATGGAATGTATGTTCATGAATATTTCCCAAGCTGAAACCTGTGAACAACTAAAATGAACCTTACTTAGTGCACATTCTGCATGTGCGTTCGAATGCCTATTATTACCAATCCTTAAATCCAGTTATCCATGAGAAAGATTCAAGTAGCAAGGGATAATTACAATCTAAATAGGACAGGCACTCATGGTATAAAACCTAAGTCTGTGGCCTCTTTTAAATGTCTTTTATGCATTTATTCATGGCATTTTTATTTTTTACTTTTTGAAATAGCACGAAACCTTTTATGAGATGTGGGAGGATGTTTGAATGGCAAGAGTTATCTCCATTATTCTATAGTAGTTATGTAATTATCGAGAAATATAAATCAAAAGTCATTTATGTTTTCTAAAATCTAATCGTAACTTAATGACAGAAAATACTGCCGCTGCTTTTCTCCTTCAGAAATGATTTTATCTGTTGAAAAATATATGAACTATATAAACTGTGTGGGAAATTTAATTTCTTCTAGAGAGAATTCTACAGCCTGCTTCTAGGGTTGAAATTTTAAGTGGGTAGCTAATGATATTCAATATTCTAGGATATGATTATAAATAAGAATCTAAAAGATAACATAAAATTGAATTTTGACCTCTTATTCACCTCTGAATAAAAAATGATAAAAGACCATGGGGACTAAGGAATTTAAACTGAAGGAAAAAATCGATAAAATTAAGTAGACTTTCCTCAGTAGCCTGGAATATATCTGCACTTAAAGTCTTTTTTTTTTTTTTCTTTTTGTATTGACACAAAGCTCTATACATTATTATAGAAATAAAAACCTTTAATAATAATTTTGGGTTAATATCTTTGAAGGAAATTACTAACCTTTTTAGAGTTTTTGCTCTGTTTAATTAAAATCACTTCAGTAATTCTTGAAAGATTTTTAAGAGAAGATTTTTCTATTTATTATTTATTATTTTCTAATCTAGTTCAAATAATTACTCCTTTGGAGTCTCAGTGATTACTTATTTTTTTCAAATTTCATAATCATTCTGGTGCTTATTCTTCTAGGTCAGAAATATTTTTTAAACACCTTGCTACAGTCATTACAAATTGAAGTGGTTCTAATTTTTTATGCTCTTCATTATATTCCAAGTCATTGAACATATACGTGTATATATACATAAGTATGAATCTCTAAATATGTATTTCAATTTGAAAGTTATATATGCTTAAATTTTGAAGGTTGAATTTTCTGTATACAGGATTAAAACATTAAAAGAGCATGCTCTCCAAGTGACGTTGGTCATATTGGTCCATGGGCTTACTACATCTCATAGATATATTTTGTTTGATGTAGTTATCAATATTTTAAATAAAAAGATTTTTCTTACACACCTCATAGGCATTTGATATTTTGACTTTCTTCTCCTTTGGCTTATTGATGAGAAATGGTGAAGAGGTGAGAAAGAAGCAGATTTCACATTGTTGAAAAATTAAATATTTCAGTGTGCCAATAGAGGAAGTTTTTGTAATTTATGGCTGTTAAAAAAAAAAAAAAAGAAAGAAAGAAAAGAAAAGGTTAAGAATTGTTATATACCTACCTTAAGTACCTCAGGCTGCTATAATGAAACACCATAGACTGTGTGGTTTATATACAACAGACATTTATTTCTCAGTTTTTGGAGGCTGAGAAATCCAAGATGAAGGTGCAGGCTGGTCTGCTTTGTAGTGAGAAATCTCTTCTTGACTTGAACATGACAGTCTCCCTGCTGCATACTCATACTAGCGAGATCTTTCTCATCTTTTCTTATAAGGGTATTGATTAGTTCTGGGGGCTCTACCCTCATGACCTCATCTAAATCTAACTACCTCCCTATTGCCCCATCTGCTAATACAATCACATTAGGAATTAGGGCTTCAACGTTTTCATCCGGGGGCACACCAACATTCAGTCCATAGCAATACCCATAAAAAACTACCTTCTCTTCCTTAATACTTAACATAAAAGCAATGCAAATAAAAACTTTTTTTTACATTTCCTAATTCAGAAAAGTTTTTCTAATAAACCTTCAGAATAAGAGAGCCTTAATATCATTTAAAATGATGTGAAGATGTGATCTTATTAAAAATAACCCTAATACTGAAATTTCCTTTTACCTGCTCTGCAACTCTGTGTGTTATGTAGATTGGTGAGCACGACATCACCAACTAGGTTGAGTTTAAAAACAGAGTAAGCAAAAGGATGAGAAGTAAGTAAATACAGGGTTCACAAAGCACAGAACCACCAAAGTGAGAAGTAAAGGTGAATGGTCACCTTAAAGTGAGTGATGTATCATGCCCATATTTTTCCAAAATGGCATAAATTCTAGTCCTTTCTTAATAAACCATAAAATCAACATCATATCATATTTCCATATCATTTCAAAGTTTAGCTGATGCTGAAGCTGAGGGAAATTACGAAACTGCCCTTCTTGTCACCAGTCATTCTGTTCTTGGGAGAAGGAGCTGGCGTGGAACTCTCCCAGAAACCATGACAGAAGAGGGTCTTCACACCTGCCCCACTTTGTTCTATCTTCACCATGCACCCAGATGGACATTCTCAGAAAATCTCATCTCATTGTGTCCAGCATGCAGATTGCTTTCAGGGGGAAGAACAGATTCTTCTGCTGGTCCTACCACCACATGGACAGGTTCTCTCGTGGAGATGGCATTATTTTGTACATCAAATATTGTCACTAACTTGGCAATATTCCAGGAATCACTTGCTTCAAGAGGCAGAACCAAGAAGGAAAATCTCACTATGTCGATTTACAAAAATTTTTGGAAAGTCATTTCAAGAGAACATTATTCTCTTAGTAACTTTACTATCCTCCTTCCTTCTAGAGAATGCAGAGTTAATACTTTTTGATAGACAGAAATTCTTGGTACATTAATTATAGATCCAGTAGGCTTCAAAATAACATCAGAATAATGTCTACTTTGACATTTTATTTTTGTTCCTTCTGACTGACTCTGATATTGTGTTCTTCCTCCAGAGTTTTAAGTATTTTCATAGATTTGGACCCTTCTTGTTCTTCTTTGTCTCATCTTTTTCTTCCTCTTCCTCCTTCAACTCTACTTTCTTCTTTCTTGACCTTTTAAAAGTTTTCCTTATTATAAGGAACAATATGACACATGGTTCCCTTTATGTACCTCAGGGAGGTTATTTTGTATTAAGTTCTGTGTAAAAACTTTCCTCTCAATGTTTTGCACAGTGTCAGAAACCCAGAGTGAAATGTTATCCACCTGCAGATTGGGAAAGTGCAGAATCAGTGCGATGCCTTTAGGTTTAAATTTTTCCAGAATTATGATTTAAATTAAATTAAGAAAGTTATCTTTCTGTAATCTTATCCTCCTTGCTATTTATACTAAATTAGAATAATTTCCACATATTTGATTAAATTATTTAAATAATTTAATTCCCCTGTCGTTGTCTGCCTCCTTTGGTTCTTGCTTTCTATTTGTAATAATAATTATAGGCATTATTGAGTGGGGAATTATTTAATTTAAGAGATATATAACCAACTTCATGAACTTAAAGAATAGTAAAATCCCCAATATTTAAATACAAACAAAGCAGACATATTAGATCCTACATTCCTAGACTGCAGAGCTGCAGAGCTAGGTGTTAGATATGTACAGTGAAGTCTCTCGAGATTGTTCTAAGTGGGGTTCAAAACATCAGTTGTGCAAATTGTGAGGTCATGAAATGAAAAAGAAGAAGCCTAACTGCCTGTTGACTAGCTGACTGCAAATTCTGGGATACAGGAAGTAAAAGTGTAATTATGGGGTTCATTATTATTTGGTTTCACTGGATCTTACTATTAATAGTATTTTAGCTATATCTAAATAACTAAACAGTTAATGTAGACTGCTCTACCAGTACAGATGTTTAGATACAAGCAAGTAAAACTGTTTACCTGTCCACAAAATTGACACAGTTGTTTTGTATCTGTTTTAACATCATCTCTTAATTTATTTTACTCTACAAACATTTCTAGAACATATGTGTAACCATATGTATATATATACACACACACACATATATATATATATATATATATATATATCATAACTACTTCACATCACTATTAAATTTGAATCACAAGAAAAATCAGAAAATCTATATTTCTCTTAATCTTCTGGTGTGGTGCTTTATGCACATCGCTTCATATATAGTTAACTATTTTATATATCAAATGTAGATATTGGTCATTTTAAATCACAATTTACCATATCTAACTTGGTATCTTAATCAGTATTTTAATAAGATGCTAAAGCATTGTCTTTTGTAAATAAAGTCTTTCATTACTGAATGAATTAATTCGGAATATTTTAAAACTTCTGGGACAATTATAATATGCATCCAAAATGGAGAACCACCTATAGACATCTCAAGTGACCAGTAAGAACAATTTCTCTGAAGCCTTGTTCCTGGGTACCCTGTGTCTTTCTTTGATAACAGACAACTAACTAGGTTTTATGGTCCTCATTTTCTTCAAGCTGTGTCATTTATGTGTGTGTGTGTGTGTGTGTGTGTAATAAGAATATATATACTCTTATTCAGCCCAAATCTCTACCATTCCACTACTACAAAAGGAGAGAAAATTTAGTCTGCAACCCCAACAGCTCTGTCCACACAGCTAAAAGATTTTTCTCAAATTATAACACAAACAATTAGTGCGATAGAAGAGAATTTATATGAAAAGGCTTCTCACATCTCACCATTTTCTTTCCTTTCTAGCTCTAACCCCTGGAAATGAAACATATCTGTATCTGAAATAGTTCTGAAAATAGTGCATACATATAGGAATTTTTCTTTAGTGATATTATTAATTAATAATTTACTTGTATTAAATGGGGGGGCAATAAATGGTGACTGTGAGCTAAGTCTACCTCATTACCTGTTTTTCCCACCTATCTATATCACCCATGATTACATGAGCGAGATGTAGTTATCCTGATTAGATGTTTAAGTAGAAGTGTGAAACATTTTTATAATCATCGACTCATAAAATTAATACCTAAAGTCCAATTTCCAAATGCTTGTTCTTAGACTCCTGAAAAATTTTGTGTATCAGACTTTCTTGTTATTACTACTTTAATCATTGAAAACAGCATCTTGGAGAACTCTGCATAAGTACATTCCTTCCAATATCTTTTGTAATAATTTTAATATGCCATTCTATTAAAATTCTAAACTGACCTATCTAAATAAATTTTGACTGGTCTCATTACAAAATAGTGTATGTAACTAATGTGTAATTATTGTAATGACAAACATATTAATAAAGTTTTAATTCATGCCCTTAGTTAGAAAGTAGCAAGGTTTAATAGATTTTAAAATAGATTTAAAAATTTAATAGATTTTAAAATAGATTAAGCATATGTATATTATATATATGTAACTGCACACTTGAAACTTCCTGGATTTCATTAACCAATGTCACTGTAAAAAACAAACAAACAAACAAAAAACAAAACATCAGTGACTATCTCATTCTCTGACTCTGAGAGGAGACCACGCTCTGTCTGTGGAGCATTATTCCTTCCCTGATAAACTTTTCCTTGGCTCTATCTCTGGCCCACTCCTGAGTTCTTTCCTGTGTGGAGCCAAGGACCCTCCCTCTCTTGGCATAGGACTTGAGTCCACACTCAGGGGGATTAGCCTCATCCTGAATCATCTTTCCTGATGGACCAGGAAAGGATCAAAGGACATAATCTCGATCCATCTAAGTAGGCCACAGTTCCCCATTTAAGAGGGTCGTGGGGACTTGTCCCCAGCTGTGCAGATCCAAGTGGTCTCTTAGGAGGCGGCTGACACCATTTGGGATCTGAAAGAGGCTAGTCCTCTTCTCATCTGAATTGCAAAGAAGACTCCAAAATAAGACTGTGCAGCACCTTTCAGCCTCAAAAGGACGGGCTTCCACAATTCCACATAAAGATGATGGATGGTCATGCAAGACTTCAACCCATTCCAATTACCGAAACAACTCCATGTTCTCTGCCTCTACGGCCCTTAGAACAGCCTCCCAGAGAATTTAATTCTTGACAGGCAGAGACTACAGCCCTATCTCAGCTTTGAAGAAGTTACAGAAGACAGCCCTTTATCCCTTAACATCCTCTTAATAATAAGGGAATAAAATCTCTGAGGAGAGAATGATATAAGGAAGAGGTCTGAGAACTACACAGATTAACAAAATATTAAACCAAGTGGAATTCAGAGTCTACTATGTGCTGCTAGACACAGAATCTGGTTGATCAGCCATAAGGCCAGACCACGGGGAACCTACAGAACAAAGGAAGATTCCTGCTGAGTTTACTGACAACCAATTACCTAGACCTTTAATGCTGCATACCCCAAACTCTT
This sequence comes from Pteropus vampyrus, assembly GCF_000151845.1. Lineage (NCBI taxonomy): Eukaryota > Metazoa > Chordata > Mammalia > Chiroptera > Pteropodidae > Pteropus > Pteropus vampyrus. The sequence continues at coordinate 6,195,114 of NW_011888808.1, read as the reverse complement.
CAGGGCTCATCTCTCGGAGGAGACCACTGCCCTGTCTAAGGAGTGTTATTCTTTTTCTAATAAACATTTGTCTCTAAAAAAAA